>NW_004191835.1:158931-172487 GCF_000330505.1 Entamoeba invadens IP1
ACCAACGGCACTTATTCGTACTTTCCACGTCATGTCATCACTACTACCTGTGTCATTTTTAGTGTTGGTATCTTCTTCGCCAAGATCATCATCAAATTCCTCATCACTCTCATTCTTCTCTTCTTTCAGATGTGATTTTGTAGTCTCGTCGTTTACAAAGGAGTTCGGATCAAACTGCAAATAGTCATTCCCAAGTTCAATCAACTCATCGACATCTTCATTCAACTTCTCGGGACTACATCTGATTAATTGCGCAACAAACCGGAGAACCGTCGCTTTGAAAATACACGTCGACTCGTCGTTGCTTTCTTCAATTTCTAACACATAGACGCCATCGGCTAAAGTCTTTTTTTCCTTACCAAAATCGCTATAAAGGAATGCAAACTTTGTCATGATAACGCAGAAGATCTCTCTCACAAAGTTCGCGATTTTGTCGCGAACGCACATACAAAAGTATGAGAAGGAGTCTAACAAAATCAGTGTTTGGTTCATCCTCTTCTTCTCTTTGAATTCTCGAAGCAACTTTTGTGTAATTTGTGTGATGAAAGTGTCGTCCATTTTCACTGCGACCTCAGAAATACATCGCAACACCGTGTTTTTCACATCGTCGTTCTGCGAGTCCACTAGAGGCAAAAGTACTTCCGAGCAGAGCGACAACGCACTTTTTACATCGACCATCATACTCTCCAAGAAGTGGACGTGTTTCTTGAAAATGATTTCTAGAGCCATAACAAGGCAATCTAAGTCATGAAATTTATCGATGGTTGGTGAAGTCAGTTTTTGTAGGAGTGAGACAGTGACCACCTTCGTAAATAGTTCGCCTTTCTTTTGATCGATTGTAAAGATGAAAAGGTTTTTATCGAGTAATAAAAGTGTGTTGGAGCGGATAGGACGCATTTTCGAGTAACTTTCAGACGTAAATATTTGAGCAATAGTTTTTAAAAAATTTTCTAAGTACTCTTCTTGTGTAATTTTTGGAAGAAATGAAGTGGTGAAATTCACGGCTTCTCGTAACGAGTCTAACACTGTGTCAGTGCTTGAAAAAAGTTCTGTAAAGGCAGACATTAATTTCTTTTGAGTTGTTTCAGTGATTGTTGTCTTTGGTTTGTTTTCTATATACGTAACAAACTCTTGGAGAGCACCAGTTTGAATGTGGTGGTCCCAATTCTTCATTCGATCATAAATGCTGTCAAAGTCGATTTGCGACATTCTTTAATGTTTTTGAGATATTCCACCTTCTTTATTGAGTTCATACTGGATTCTGTACTATTTCTAATTAAGAATAAGTTAATATATTTAATACTACTTCTTTTTTTTTAATTAGTTTAATTGTTTATGTCAATAAAAAAATATCTTTTGTTTGAATAAAACAATAAATTTTAATTGTTTATTCGAAACAGTTAAAATTTAACTGTTAATTCTCAAAAAAATCTATTGTGAATTAAACTTTTTTATTCATCATTACTCGAAAGCTTGGTGTTTCATTGTAAATACTATCACACAGAAAAAACTACAACAAATTGTGTAGTCGTTGCGATATTATAATAATTCTTGGTAATTAAGAAGTTGGTATTTTTGAAGTTTTTTTTAAGTTTACACAAAAGCCCGACACCAAGCTGGGCTACTTTCTAAAAAAGACGACAAGCCACTTCCACAACAAATTAATTGGAATAGGAAAAAGAATTAATAAATAAATTATAAAGAAAACAAAGAAATGCTCTAAGTACTTTTAAAAGATGAGTGAGATAGAAATTGCATCTAAACTTTCCAAAACTCAATAACCAAATGTCATCAGCTTTAGGCAAAGGTTTCGAGTCGCAGTTTGTTCATCATCACGTGAAAAATATCAAGACTGGCGTACCCCGAGTGTGGGTGGATGGCTGTTTTGACATGTTCCATTGGGGTCATGCAAACGTAGTCAGACAGGCTGCAGCTGTTTTTGGATATAAGTGTTGCCTCTGTGTCGGTCTTCATAGTGACAAGACTATTACAAATCAAAAGGCAAAACCCGTGATGAATGAAGAAGAGCGTACTGCAGCTGTGTTAGCATGTGAATGGGTCGATGAAGTGGTAGATGGGATTACATGGTGGTGTACTCCATATGACTTTGTGAAGTCGTTTAACATCGACTATGTTGTCCACGGCGATGACATTGTTTGTGATAAAGTGACTGGAAAGAACTGCTACTGGGAAATGGAAGAACATGGCATGTTGAAATTAGTCCCACGTACACAGGGAGTGTCCACAACCGATCTTATTTATAGAATGCTGAACCCAACTTCACAGGATCATTGGACGGGGTACAGACACTCTATTTTAACTATAGACAAGATCTTGTTGTTCTCGCAACAGAAGAGACAATTGAAAGATACTGATAGAATAGTGTATGTTGATGGGGTATTCGATTTGTTGCATCTTGGGCATTACAGACTGTTGAAGCACGCAAGAGAGAGCGGCGATTATGTGATCGTTGGTGTGTATGACGATGACATTGCAAATAAGAAATTGGGGAAGAACTACCCCATTTGTAATGTTGGTGAAAGAGTGATGAGTCTGCTTGCATGTGGGTATGTCGACAACATTGTTATAGGTGCGCCAGAAGGTGTCACAAAGGAGATGATTGAGAAAATGAATATCAAGCGAGTGATTCACGGAGTGAAGGACTACCAAGAAGAGAAGTACAAAGATGCTATCGAAGGAGGTATTATGGAAGTGTATGACACCAAAACGCAATTAACTGCTGAGGATGTCATTAATAGAATTAAAGAGATGCATGCCATGTATGAAGAGAGAAACAGTAAGAAAGAGAGGTAAGTTATAGTTTAGATGTTATATAATACTATATAATACTATACTATTATAACAATTAAATAATTTGCTATAATTCTTTTATATCATGAATACACACAATTCTAGATAATTTACTCAATGCAACCAAGTTGCTCAACATCTTGCAGTAAGTTGATTGAGTGTAAATAAATATTAAGAGGAATGGGATCACTCCAGACATGTTCTTCAAAAGCGTATCTCCAATATATTGGTGGTAGTGTGTGTTCTCCGAATGACAAGAACACGACAGACAAGTCAACGACCTTTTCAACAAATGGTTCTATTGTGCATTGATCTCCAATCGGTCCATACCAAAGTGCAGAAACAGGCATATCTTTCATATCTTGTAGAATGACCAATGGATTTAATGGTGATGATGCAAAGAGTTTGATATGCACAATCAACTTTGTAGTGTTAAAGAAGTGTACAGCCACGGGGATGGGTTGTAACAAGTTGTATTCAAGTTTCTCTGGGAATTGCACGAAGTGTCCCACAAATGACGTGTGTAGTGCTGCGAGCAAGTAAGTGTGTTTCGATAATTGAGCGACTTTTGAGTATTGTAGTAATTGGTTGTGAACGAATTGATATGGATACGTTTGGTTATTTCGATGTAAAATAGCAGGAACGAAATCGACGATACTCACACAGACATTCTCGTCACATTTCCAAAAGAGCATACAGACGTTGTCTACGACCTCCTCCAATATCGTTGGATATTCCATCTTCAAATATTGAAGAGCCAAATGGTCGTATTTAGAAAAGTCTTTAGTTTGTATATCATTAAAGTACACATCAAATGGTGTTAACTTTAGTTGTTGAGTCGTCTCCACACGGACTTCAAAAGCGTCCTTTCCAGAGAATGTGTTTTTGTTCAAGTTATTAGTGATTCTTAAATTAGACCATGTCTTCGACAACAATCGCAATGAGAGTAAAGTGATTGTCTTGTTCGACTTCATTTCAAAACGCACGTCAACTTCTTGTGCAGAAGTAATTCTTCCCATCAATTGCGATTGTAATAACAGAGGAGAGGTGATCGAATACCAAATCTCCTTTTCCCAATAATTCTGGTTCTCCGCTTCAATAACAAAAGAAAGGTGCTCGGACTCTTTAGTCACTAAATGTTCGACTGTTATTGACTTCTTCTCTTTCACATTCAATTCGTTGATATTAAACTTTTTGTAGGGAGAATCAAATACTCCACCACACACGACACCACCGGGTGTGATTTTTAATACCACATTTTGAAGAGAAGAATTAATGATGTTTTCTAGTGTAAGTGTAGTTTGGACTATTTCACCTGTAAAAACGTTTGTTGGGGTATCCACTGTGATTTGAATTGGTATCTTAGATGGAGTCACTTTGACTTTCAGATTATCTGCAAATGGTACAAAGATTGTGTAGTTGTACATATTAACATAAACACCTTGAAGTGTCGAAATACCAACTTTTTGAAACGAACACTTTACAGTGACAGCAGTCGTGGCGTCCGCATCAATATTGAAACTTTCAGACTTCTCCCCACTCTCTATGTCCAATCTAACAAAATCTATTTTAAGTGGCGAGTTGTGCTGATTCGTAATTGAAATATTGAACATCGCGATTTCGTTGATAGCGACAGTACTTACCGCAGAGTTGACAATAACACCAATTGGTGGATACAATGCAAGTGTGTTGTTATCTTTGATCTTAGCGTCACAAGCTTGTAAAATGAGAGCGAGTGAGTCCGTCTCTTTTTGCGTCTTAAACAGTTCGTCTGTCAGAAATGCAGCAGTCATTAGTGCGGATGTACCTTTTCGTTTCTAGCGAAGTAAATGCACCTAGCGTGACATACGCATCGAAACCCCCCGAGTCTCTCATCTGCACTGAAATACTGATTTGCTGCTATCATTAAAAACATCGCCGACTTTCTTGGACACGAGTCGATCCAATGGATCCCAATTTGTTCGTGAATGAGGGCAGAAAAAAGAGGAGACAAATTTGGCATTTGAATGACTTTCTCAAAATGGTCTTCCCACCTTTTCCCTTTGACCATAGCACCAAAATTCATTCCAATTCGCTTTGCCAAGCAGAAGTCACTGTCTGCCGCATTTTGGCATATTAAAGAGCTCTTCATAAAATACTCAAAGGCCGTTGTTGTGTGTATCGCAAAGGACTTTCCGACCATAAAAAGAGAGTAGCCAAGCATTTCATGACATCCATTCTGCTGTCTTAAATGACTTGAAAACTCGGGAAGTGCTTTCGTATAGTTTTCAATAGCTTTTATATAATTTCCTATTGAATAAGCCAAGTCTCCAATTTGCATATGAATGTTCCTATACGTTGTACTCCGCTCTTTTTGTTCCTGAAGAAGAGCGGCGTCAGTGAAGAACCCGCGCATGAGGCCAATGACTCCGGTGGTGCTCTGTTCCGTCTCTTCGAGGTCGCGTAACTTTGCATTTGCGATTTCATAGACCATATCCACTAGCCTTTTCCGTGCATTTTCAATACTACTTTTCTCATTGATATTCACTGTAATAGTGTACTTCCACTGCGTCCGAAACTTGATGTCATCTTTGGAGGAAAAGCACATGTATATCTTCTCACTTGTTTCCGACTTGAGGCGTACAAGTTGCTCTTCATCTGTGGATAACCCTGCGAGTGCACTGACGGTATCGCCATTGCAGTCGGTGTCGGAACACGCCAATACAACGGCTATAGGGTATCCCGTGTTTTCTGTCGGGTCTGAAATAGGTTCAACTGATGCTCCCCACCGATAAGAAGCGTACCAATCGGTGATGTACTTCTTATCATACGAGTCTGGGAGTATCTTATTCTTTTGTATTGAGTGGATGTCAGGAAATAATGAACACAGAACAACAGGGTGTGACGTGGTCCCAATTAAAGTGAGTGGACTTGCCTCGGAAAATATCTTAGGAAGTGTTTCGTCCAATTGTAGACGAAGTAATTTACTTGGTAAAAAAGTGAGCTTTGGGGCAAACGCGTAGCGCAAAAGTTTCTTCACGCTTCTCACGTGGTGTGATTCGACCTTTATTGACATTCTGATGTAAGAACTTTAAATATTATTTCCGAGTTTTTCACCATTGAATGTTCTATTTGTTACACATTTCACTCTCAAAATTATTAATTAATGGTCCAATGATAAAAGTGAACTTAAGTGAATTATTTCTCTTCAGGGAGTTGACAGTATGACGCATACAGTGGTCCAGCACTTCTCATGAAACCTCTTCTTTGTCCTAAACATCGGACATAATCTGCTCTAACTTCAAGACTTTCCGCATTGGTCATACTCTTAGCACTCCAAAGTCTTTCAGCAATAGCATTATACCGCTGGAAAATTCGTTCTATAACATTGGCGTCGTCGACACTCTCATGCCACGAACATCCTTCCCCACCAAGAACATTCTCTAGTTCAGCAGCAGTGAATGAACTTGTTGGGTCATTTGCGTAGAAGTCTCGATTTGTCCAAACCCACATGTGATGTTCACTTTGTGAAGCAAGTGGTCTCTGCATATCAAGATAGAATCCAGCAGACCAAATTGCCTTATACCCGTCATCTACTGCTTTTTTCAATAATGAAATATCACTCCAGACTTCAACTATTGTACTCTTGTCGGCATTCCCCTTTTTATAGACTTCTTCCCATGCAACTGGAGTCTTCCCACTCGCCATAACTTTGTCTTGCGCGTACTTGTTGAAGTACGACTCAAGTCCCAAAAGAGTCGAAATCCCATTTGCAGACATCCATTTCTGAATATCACTGTACTCAACAGCATCCTCCCATGCAGTCATGACCATTTCATCACCACCAATATGAACATAATCATTGCCAAAGACATTGGGCAACTCCCTTTGGAATAAAGCCTCCAATATCTTGAAAGTGGTGTCGTTGGTGGGATTAAGTGCTGGGATGTTTTCTCCATATCTCCACGTTTTAATAGTACTCCAACAATCTGCAACAACCCCGGGGTATCCAAGATTCCAGGACGCAGCATGAGCCTCTCAATAAGTCCATTTTACTATTAATATATAGTAATTTAATTAAAGTAAAAATAATAGTATAACAAACGGGGATGTCGATTTCTGGGTAAACGATAACTCCACGGCTTCTTCCATATTCAGAAAGTTGTTGTAAGAATTTTTGGGTCAAGACTTTATTTTGGTCATAAGCTCCTTTTGCGGACAAATTGGGATATTCCTTTGACTCGAACACGAAAGTCTGGCCATCAGTCAAGTGAAGGTGCAAAACGTTGGCCTTGACTGCTGCGAGTGAGTTAATGACTTTGACAAAGGTCTCTTTTGAGAGTGGATTTCTAGCGCAATCCAACATCAATCCTCTCCATTTGAAACGTGGAGAGTCTGAAATGGTGATTGGGAGTTGTGAGATAGCAAAGGACCCACTTTTACTCTCAAGTGGTCTAAACAACTGGATTAAGGTTTCAAGGCCATGTCTTGCACCATATGCATTTGAGGCAGTGATAGTGACTCCACTTGAAGTTGCAGAAAGTTGGTAGTCTTCATCGATACCAATTTTAAGTGTTGGGAAGTAGATGGGTGCAGTCAAGTAGATATTAATTGTAGAGAGTGTAGTAGTAGAGCCAGGGGTAATGTGTGGGATATCAATAACACTGAAAAGGGAGATTCTAAAGTCCTTAATACCACTTTGAACTTGTAAAGGGTATGTAATGGTATGATTGAAGTTGGACTGCATGAATGCCAAGCAGTTAATATCATTCTGACAATTCGATGAAAGTGACATTTTGACGGTTGATGTTGCAATGAGTGAAGTTGTACCTAAGTAATTGAAGGCAAGTGACTTTGGGTATGGCATCAATAACATTTGACTTTGGACATTCAAACCATTACCAGAAAGTGCCACTGATAGAAGTGTTGCAAATAAGAGGAACATATATCACATTAACAGTTTCGGCATTTCTTCTTAAATTTAGGTGTTAGGTATTTAATAAGTCAAGAAAGTATTCAAATTTTAGAATAATATAACAAGAAAAGAAGACCAAAGAAGAAAAAAGATTATCGATTATAAAAATTAAAATAAGAATAAATTTAATTCAACACTGTATTAATATTTGATGATTAGTTATTACGATAAAAATAATACTTATTTAATAAAATAAAACAAACTTTTTGGAAGCAAAGCAGAAAAAGATTTATTTGTCGATTCTTTAAATGAATTTGTTATTATTAATAAATAGTTATTGTTCTACATTTTTATTATTTAAAAATATATTTATTTTTTTAAATAAAAAATAAGTAACGAAAACAATCTCAAAATATATTAATTAAAAAACTAAATGTTAATTCATTTAGTTTTTTTTATGAAAATCTAATAAATAAAGTAATAAAAACTTTTATCAAATGCAAAAAAAAGATTTTGTATATTTTTATTCAGATGCTTTTCATAAAGTTTATTTGATTTTATTTATAGTAAATTTATAACAAAAAATTAAAATATTATCAATGAAATCCCATAATAATTGAAAATAATAATAAATAAGATTAAAATACAAAAAGAATAGACAATTTGAAATTGAAAGGATGAGATTAGGTCCGTGTTCCTGAATAATTTCTGATGTAACTTGACCTTCTGATCAATTATTTTTATTATTAATTAAGTTAATAATCAATAATAATTTTTATTTCTAAAACAATATTAAAAATTTCAAAAATATTCTAAAGTTATTAATAAAAATAGTTATTAATTAAGTAAATATTTTTTTTGATTAAAAAATAAACAAAAGAAAAATGATGTTTTGTTTAGCATCAAAAATCGATTGTTTTGAACTAATTTATTTATTTCCAGTTCGTTATTTTTGTTTCATTTTATTTCTTTATTTAAAACAAAGTAAATAAGTAATAAAATGAATTAATAATATAATACAAATAATCAAATATTTTGAATATCAAAAAAATTTCATCAGATAATCATTCACAAAAACCTTGTGCCTGATTTTTGTGAAAAGTTTGGATTGTTTTTTCAAAAATCAGGGTTAATTGTTTTTGTTAAGAAGTTGGCTTTTTTCCTTCGAATTTTTTGGGATAATTTGGAGGGTTTGATAAGTCATAAAAAAATTTCCAAACTTTCTAAAAAATTCATCACTTAAACTCATGAGTGATTTTCAGCCCGGTTTCATTTAAAATTCCGGGAGTCCAGATAGGCAAGAAAATGATCGATTTAATATTTCCGATGATGATTGGATATCTAGCAAATTGATATTATATTAACTATAAATTAATAGTTTTCAATAAAAAAGAAGCAAAATCAATAAGGAGTTACCACGTGTTCAAATTTAAGGCTGCAAAAACAGGTGATGATAAATAGTATCCATATATTAAAAAAGAACTAGTTGAAAGTTGACTCAGTTTGATGAATGGGATATAAAGAACACTCTGAACTGGATATCCAAAGTCGAATGAAGAGCGCTGACGGCAAGATCGTGATCACTCGAAGACCAGCCCTTGAAGTAGTCGAACCACCTCAGGCCAAGTTCCTCCTTGTTGCTCTTCTTATTCTTGTGATCGTCGCATTCAGCAACATCGTATTTATGAATTAATTAATGTTATTTGGAAGTTATTTTGATACATAGACTCTCTTTTCCACTTCATTTCATTCAATCCTTTTTATATTAAAAAGGTCATCGAACAGAATGCAAACTCTGTCAAAACTTATTCTTAAAAAATCTTGGGCGGGTTTCTTTGAGGTACAAGCGAAAATACTTATAAAATAAAAAACCCCAAATTTTTCAATGAAAGAATGTCGAAGTGTTACCAAAGCAATTCACTTGTTTTATTATTGCCAATTTCGCCCGATTTTTTATATAATTTTTATTTATATTGTTGTTGTTTAAATATATAAAACATTTAGTTCATCTTTGCATAAAAAAACTATATTTATTTGTATACAAAAATATGTTATGATTTATTTCCCGATGTTTGCAGAAAAATAAAACGAAATTTACACAATTATTATGGTATTTAATTATAGAAAAACCATTTTAGGGTTGACCAATATACTCTTTTTGCTTTTTCACATTGTTATTTTACTCATTACTGAACATAATTGAAATGGCATAACATCAATGAATTTCAAATTGAGTCAAATCAACTTGTGCAACTATTTATTGGCAACAATAAAACGAAATTACAAGTTTAAGAAAATTAACCATATTTTTGGTCATAGAATGATAATAACTATACCAAACAATTAATATGAGAAACTTATTTATTTTGTTGTGTTGGTTGAAAAATGACATATTTTTTAAAACAAAACCTTTGTTCATCTTTAAAGGCCTTTGGAACTGAACTTTTGTGTAAATTCACTTGAATCTTTGTGTAATTACGAAACATGAAGTTAACAATATTTGTTCCACGAAAAACAGTTGAAAAATTCAAATAAATTTATTTTGTTTTTAACCAACTTTTTCAGCAATTAAAAATAAATAAATAATTCATTAAGTTTTTGTATATAAATAAATCAACTATGAATTTATTATAAAGAAATTATAATAAATTATATAATCATTGTATTAAATTATAGAAGTAATTTACATTAAAATATATAAAGATCTTATTCAATTAAAATAAATGTACACGAATAATTAACAAAAATACCTAAGATATTTATTCACACAAATCCAATCAATCAATCAATAGGCACAACGCACTTCTGGTACATTGCTCTTTCAATATCTCTTGGGAAGAACTCACTTTTAAGACATTGTTCAGCCGAGTATCTTTTTTCGGGGTCTTCCACAAAGATGTTATTTAAAAGGTCTTTAACAGCATCACTCTTATTTTGTAGAGGGCTTTCTTTATACGCACCTTCTTTAATTTTTCCTTTAACCGTTTCAATGGTACCTCCTTCGAATGGAAATTTAAAAGTGAGCAACGCATACATCATCACACCAGCACTCCACACATCTGCTTTCGTCCCGTCATACTTTTGACCGTCCATTGTCTTAAATAACTCGGGAGGAGAATAATACTCGGTGCCACATTTTGTCACCGCAGGATCATTCTTGATGTTTTTCCCAAAGCCAAAGTCCATCACTTTCACTGAAAGCTTGTCAAGATCATTCTGCGACTTTCCACAGAGCATGACATTTTCTAATTTGATGTCGCGATGGACAACCCCTTTCTTGTGTAAATAAGTAAGAACGTCAAAGACTTGTCGCATGATAATTTGCACTTGCTTCTCTGTCATACTTTTGTGTTGGTTTAAGTAATTTGCAAGCGTCTGTCCTTCGACAAATTCCATCACAAGAAATACAAAAATTTGTGTTTTGATACAATCGAAGAAGCGCACTATATTGTTATGTTCTAATTTGGTCAATATTTCACTCTCTCGCTCTGCAACTTCTGACTTCCTTTTTGTCGTCACGTCCATCACTTTCACAGCACACACTTTATTGTCGTTAGTCATTGCCTTGAAGACTGACCCAAAACTCCCCTTTCCAATATACTGAAGCAGTCGGTACTTCTCGAAGAAACAATTTTTGAGTAATAATTTTAGATCTGCAGAGAGGAAAATGAGTGCCACTTCTTGTGGTGGATTGCTTTGAAAGATTCGTATTGTGTCAAACGACTTAATAAATGTCTGGTAATCCTTTTTGCACATACTATCGTTAACATAAAGGCCATTTGCAGACAACACACTCAACATGTATGTCTTTTTATTTTCTATATCATCTAGACACTCAATACTGAAATGGTTTCTACTTATAAAATTATAATTTAACCCCAACGATTTCCTCCCTTCAACTTCTTTTTTGTGTGTCAACAATTTGACTTTGGGTTGCGGGGAAAGGTTTATCAGCACACCCCAGTGACTCTGTTCACAAGGGTTTGGTGTGTGTTGTGCCATTCTTTTTTTCAAGTTTTCTTTTTCAAATGAGTCACTCCATTTCCTTTCATTGTCATTCAAATAGATTTTTATCGGTAAGTATCCATGATATTATTTTCTGTTATTTATATGCTTAATACCAAATAAATACCGATATAATCAATTAAAAAATTTGTCATTGGCATTACAATTAAATAATTGTTCAATGATTCAAAAAATTCAGTCTTTTTTTCTTTTAAATATTATAATTGAGCGAACAAAAAAAGAATTCTGGCAGCACAATTCTGAAATTGAATAAACAAAATATAAAAGTTGTTTTACACTTTTTGGAGCTCACTCTTCTTAATCACTTTCATCAACTTCACGACGATCGCAGCAAATGACGGTCTCCCTTTGGGTTCTTTCCAACAATCTGCAATTAATGAGTCAAACTCTGAATATGGAGATTGTGGTATTTCAAGGAGGTTCCCATTGTTAATAAAACTTCGTACTTCTTCCATAAATTTGAACTGTGGAAATGGCGCAGAGAGAGTTGACAACTCCCAAAGAATCATGCCATATGAGTATACATCACTTTCTAACTCAAATTGAGACGTTTTGATCACTTCAGGAGCAAGCCAAAAGGGACATTCGACTGAGTGACACGTCTTATAATTATTATCAAATGTCGTCATGCTTTGCCCAAAATCTGTGATAGAGACTTGCACTATCTCATCGCTCCCATTCACTTTCAGTATCACATTCGGACTTTTCAAATCGCGATGTACCATCGGTATCTTCTGCCCAATTAAGAGCGTCATCCCTTTAGCGATACTCACTGCAATATTCAATCGAGTGCTCCATGGCATTTTTGGGTGTGTTGTGATGTAGTCGAAGAGTGACCCCCCATTGAAATATTCCATTACCACACACAAAGGAGAGAGACAATACCCATGTATCCGCGCTATATATGGACACTCGGGGAATCGAATGAACTCACACTCTCTTAAAAAGTCTTCGACACGCTCGATGTAATATGGAATGAAGTCATCCCCATTCATCACCATCCCTTTAATGTCAATTTCAGACTTTTTCACAACAACTTCTTCATCAATTCCTTTCACTTGACATAACATAATATCAGAAGAACTCCCTCGTGTGAGCGTGCGAATGACTTGAACATCTTTGTAATCAATCGGCTTCTTCCTTCGCGACAAACGCTTGACTAAAACATCCCAACAATTCAACACAAATGAGACTAAATGCCCCCACGTGTTCACTTGAAAAGACCCTTGTGATAACGTTTGACAGATTTCGTCGTAAGTGACACAAAAGCATCCATCTACATTCACATCATTACTTAAACAATGTGGACACAAGATGTCGAAACTCATTTTGATCTGTGGGAAGTACTTCACCGTTGCATTAAGTAAGTTAGTCAACCCTTCCCACACTTCTGACGTGAGTTGAATATTTTCGATGGTATCGACATTCACAAAGACCCGCACTGAAATACGCCGCTTGTCTAATTCCCATTCACAAAGGACTTTAAATTTACTTTCTTTGATATTGATGTTGCCAACTAGCCCACTTCTCCACGCGTTTGTCACATTGTACTTCACACTAAATAACGAGAGAAAGATCATGCAGAATTGAAGTGGTAAACTGTTGAATCGAAAGCACCTTCCTATCTCAATTTGTGTCTTCTTTTCTTTCTTCCAAAAGGTCGAACTCTTCACGTCCATCCCAAAGTAATTCAGAACAATCACTTTGGGTAGCACCACCTTTTTCTCACATATATCCATTCGAGATGTTCGTGGAGAAAGCTTTGGGGATTGTCTTGGTGACATTCTAAGTGGTGAGAGTGGTGGTGTCGTCACTGCATTGCCAA
>NW_004191835.1:172587-186693 GCF_000330505.1 Entamoeba invadens IP1
TATTTGTTATTGACGAATTGCTTTGGCGAAGGCCTCCCGGACTATTGACAATGCGGTAGAGTGTGTCGTACTCTTCACTCATCCCCAGTTTCTCGAAAAACTGTTTCCGTAAGACAAAGATTACGTGGAAATACTCTAAGAGCACCAACAAGTATTCTTGTTGTTCGATCCCCATCGAGTCGATTTCATTCAAGAAGTCTGGTGGTTGGAGTCCTGTTGTGGTTTTACTTAAACTTAAAAAGAGTGTCATATTATACACTATTTTACTTGCTACTAAACAGAAGTGGTTTTTATGTGGGCGTGACATTTGATAATGCATTGTATAATTACATACCGCTGTGGAGTATTCAGTTGGAAATGTGAAGATGTAATTCATACGTTGAAGGGTTTCTAATACACTGTCACGGGTGTCTTCTTTGATCGCCATCGTATCCATCACCAATTTGATATAATCCAATTCAACGATGCCAGGTGACAAGTCTAACAGCTGTAATTCCTCCACTAACTTGTTACACGTTGGCGTCAGTGATATGCGCGAAATGTCCGAGTAATTCTTGAGTAACTTCGTCAAGTCTTTGACGTGTTTTTCCTTCCCATTAATATCAAAGAACATGAATTCTATTTTTAACTTTGGATACGTGTCATGGATCACCTTCTCAAAAATGGGATCCGTGTCTTGTAAAGTCTCTGTGTTGATTCGCACCATCACACAAATGATTGGTTGTTTCAATTGAACAAAAGAGAAGAGTGCAACCAGTCTCGAAAATGGCTCCAAATTGACTTTCGAGTTGACGAGATGTAAGCAAATCACAAAGACTGAACTCTTCATCTTATCAAATAGAGTCTGCTCTATATCTTCATAATTCAGAAGTACTCCTTCCGTGTTTTTATCAATGGAATAGACACTTTCTTTGTCTGAGCTCGTTTTCTTGACAAGTAAATTTAACACATCCTTCTGCGACCCATCACCCGTGAAATACACTTTCACCACATCTTCACTACTCTTCCGTGGCAACTTTTCTTTAATTAACCTCTCAGGGAAGATCTTTGAGAGAAGGGCTGGTACTACAACACTTTCATCAACTTCGACTTTTTCGAGTTTCTCAAATTGTCCGAACAAGTAAGACAATTGTTTAAAGTTGGTCTTCAGTAATTTAACAATTTTAATATTCTTGAGTGTGAAGAAAGCAGGAGGGAAGCTTGCAATAGGATTTTCCGAGATATCTAGCACCTCCAAATTTGTCAATTTTGTGATTAACGTTGGCAGATGTTCTAATAAGCAACTAGACAACCCAAGCTCAACAACACTTTTTGGTATCGCGTGCATGAAGTCGGGTTCTAAAAAATTGCTGCCGATATCGAGTGAAGTCAAATTGACCGAAGAGATGTTTGTTGGGAAGAAATACGATTTCAGCGAGAGTTTTTGTAACATCGACGGGAAGTACAGAGAAAATGGTGTTTGCGAAGGGGAATTTCCATTCAAATTGATTTCGAACAACTTCATAGAAGTGAGGCGTCTTGGTAAGTAGAGTATTTGGTTGTCTGATATGTCCAACAGAGTCAAGTTAGTGCATTCACAAATGATGTCAGATATTCGACTAATTTTGTTCTTAGAAAGGTCGATGTTTTTGATATGAATGAACTGATTGATTTCGCTTGGGAATGATGATAAGTTGTTATTCCTCAAACACAGTTTCGTGACGTTTTCGAGACTTGGGAAGTTATGGAACAAAGGGAAGAAGTACAGTTCCATTCCTTGCAAGTCGATTTCATTTGGGGTGTTTTGTGGTTGTAAGATTTTGTAGATCACTTGACTGTTCATACAAAACGTTTTATAAAAGACTTCGCCACATGTCTTAACTGTGATCAATGAAATGGATATCGTGTCTTGCATCTCCTCGAAAAACACGTTTTTGAAGTCATTGAAGTGCTCTTTGACGTATTCACTTAATGATGAGGTATCACTCATGTTAAAGTCTGTGAACACATGTGACGTTGAGTGATGAAAAATGTATTCAATGAATGTTCGGTTGTACTCAAAAGCCTTTGGAAAGCTTTTGTATATTGTAAGTAACACCACTATGAAAAATGCAAATGAATTCTTCTGTCCCTCAAAATCGTATTTCATCGATGAAAACTCGCAATGAATGATCTCTATCATCCCTTCTATCGTACGAAAATAGGGCTCCGTCAATATCTCTATCAACGCCACAAATATGCCGATATCAGTCTCCCGCAAATTCTTGGGCACTATCAAACAACTAACACCTCGGTTTAACACATACAACACACTACTCAACTTCTTGAAACAATAATCGACCATTCCATTCACCTCTTCTACCTTCTCTGTGTACTTTTGAAACTCCTCTTTGGCGTCTTTGCCATATACAACTTTACTCCTGATATCGTCAAATAACTTCTCAAAGTTTTCGACCCCTTGAAGGTCCAGTGGCATGATGTCAAATTTGATTTTAGAACCTTGTTCGACAGTGAGTTCATTCAAGATATTCTTCTTTGCTGGGTGTTATTCTATTACTTCTCTTTGTAATACTCTTCTTTTAATATTAGTATTATTTATATTCTATTTCTGTTATTATATCTTTCATACTCTCAATATCAATAAATTAACCATAAACAACAAACATGGTGTGGTAAGCCGAAGTAAAGTGGCTCCTGTGTTTTCCATTAAATAACACGAGAAGATCAATCTTCCCATTTCTGTGCATCTTGCTTGTGTTTCGAAGAGTGGGGCATTCTTTGGTAATACACTACAATCTTTATTCATCTTATCTTCCCACCCATTCCGAGTGTTTCTCTTGATCCAGCCCTCTTGTACATTCACGTGCCCAACACCAAGTCCATTAATAAAGACGGGTAACACCCCTTCAGTCAATACTTCGTCTATACACGCATCCACTGCTCTAAAGATGTCATCATCTGCTAAAAACGTTAACACTAAAAACGTTGAAGTGACGATCCTTAATATGTGGTATTGTGTTTTGCCCTCTGTTTGCTCGATCAATTTCTTCTCGATGATATTCCCAATGGGGCATTGTGCGACTCTCCCCATTAAACTCTTCCGAGAATTATTCAATTTGACATTTGGAGTGAACATCACGCGATACGTAGTCACTGCTAATTTGCCCGGGATTGTCGTTTCATCCATTTTAAGTGGTTCTGTGAGAAAGCATAGAGGGCATTTCACACAGTCGAAGATACATCGAACGACTTCACCGTCGTATGCTTCTTCGGAGTCGTTCATTGGTATCGACACTCGTTTCTCGTCTTTCTTCTCTGCAAAAATCTGTTTGATGATGTCGTCTGAGAAAGTAAAGTCTGGAGACATACACCCGACAAAGTATCTCATTGCTCTGACTGATTCGTCCACTCCACACTTCTCTGATATTGAGGAAATCACCGATAAAATTTCATCAAATACATTCTTCTCGTCATCTTCAAGAAACTGTTTGATGCAATTGGTCACTTCGTTCGCCTCTTTCTTCATCTTTGAATTTAAAAGACTCTCCACTATCGGGCGGTCCTCACTCCCAGACGACGCAAACGATTTTGTTTTGATCGGAGAAGGAAAAGAAGAACACAAAGTGTCTTTGTGACTCGACAGTTCGATTTCGTCGACAAGTTTCACACAGAAAAAAGATTGCGAAAGAGATAAGAAGTATAGCTTGATCACTAATATAACTATGAACGGATTCGCCTCTCGATATAAATTGACGCTCTTACCAACCGCATATTTCTGAAGCAGAAATAACGCCTTTTTCATGTCAGAGTTGTCGTAAAACCAAAATCATAGACTGCTTCTATATGGCACTTTTTATGTATAATATCTTAAATGTTCATGATGAAAAAGGGAAATACCTTTGTTGAAAGTTTACTGTAACAAGGTGGAGAGGATCAAGAATATACCACGTTGTGTTGAATCGATAATGTTGTATTGAGAATTGACACTGATTGGTATATCCACCTTGAAATAGATTTGGCTCTTCATCTTAACTTGACTTGCGAAATGCCTTAAAACACTTTTAAAATGAATATTAAAATATAATAATATACTAACTATTTTAAAACAAACCGAAGAAGTGAGGCATTTTATTGTATTGGAAGACCAAGTGTTGAAACCGTTGTATTTGTTGTCTATTCAAATTACATGCCAAATATGCTTCTTTTGGGATATTAGGGAATGTATTAATAATACTTTCAGTGACTGATTGCGAGAGAATGGAAGACATATCATCTTCGACAAAACACAAGAAGTCGCGAAAGGTCTTGGTGTCATTTAATGTATTTTGAAACGCCTTTGATGCGAAGAAATTTTCTAAATAGCGCAACGAGTTTTGTAATATGTTGGGAACACCAAGAAAAGTCTTTGTGAGGAAGGCATTGTCCGTCTTTCGTGGAGTTTCAAAAAGTTTATCTTCGGAAAAAGAAGAGTACTTTGAGGAGTAACTATTTGGAGTTAATGGAAGAGAAGTGGCCGAGCTGTCTTTCTTACTTTTTAAATCTCGTGGGGATTGGATAGCAGTCGTTTTCTTTTTGTGTTTCGAGGGCTCCTTTTCCATTTTTGATATCAGTACTTTTCGAGTTTTCAATGGAGAGTTTCGAAGGGGATTTTCTTAGGAAAATTTGTTTTTTTGACTATTTTCAAAAGTGTTTTTTTTGTTTATTTCAGTTGGAATTTAGTGATATTTTTATTTGTTGATCCATTTTTGGGAATTTTATTTCAAAGGGGTTTTATTTATTATTAATCATTGCATGATTCGATGCTTGAAAGTGCTAACTTTGTAAAAAATAATTGGACATGAAAAAAGAAAGAAAAAATTAAAAATGCCGATTTTATGATATTCTATTTTAATTAATAAATGTATTATTATAATTTAAAATAAACTAGTCAATACATAATAAATCATTAATTGATAAATAATTTGTATTTTAAAAAAATATAAGACATTTTTATTATTAATTTTAATAAATAATAGTATAAAAGATAAATAACAAAAAAACACTTGTTGTTAATATTATTAAGTATTGAAAAACTATATTTAAACTATCAGTTACTACAAAAGAAGTTAGTAAAGAAATAAAAAAGAATCATAAAGACTCAAAAAAGAAGATTTGATGAGTGTGGAACGACTCCTCACAAATGCGGAGGTAATGTCTCTTCTCAATTACAAAGTCAAAAAAGACATCGAGTTGTCTCCATTCGAATATTTTGTTTATAGACACCACGAGTCCGAAGACGCAAAACCTCTCTTCAGAAAAAGAAGGCTTTTGCTCTTGGCAGAGTATCTCAAAGACTTTACCCTCTCACCCGAGGAAAAAGTCCAAATCGCCAATTACCCGCCAACTTCAATCGTCGAGTTTTATTCCCTCGTCACTGAACCCGAAAAATTCTCCGACGAACAGATCGAGGAATTTATAAAAAAAGTGATGGAAATTATGGAGACTCCACTCGACGATGACGAGACTTCAAAACCACAGAGACAACAAAAAGGAAAGAGGTTTAAAGAGAACAAGTGACATGGTAATTTGGTGTTGGATTGTGTTGACGGGTTTTTTGTGAATTATAACGGACGTTTTTATTGTAATAAGTTCTTTTATTTATTATAGAACACCGTTTTACTATAGAAATAAATCGTTTTTTGAAATGGCAATTGATAAAAACTAATGAAAAATATTATTAGTAAAAATAGTAAATAAAAATTATAAAAATAATTAAAATAATTAATTCCAGTCCCTCATGCTTGCCTTATGGAAAAATCTTGCCTTCTGGGACTGTTTTTTTATTATTTTTATTATATAAACTAGAAATATTATTTTATTTATAAAATATTATATTATTTATATTATCTACAATTTTTTATTTGTCACATATCAACCAGCTCCATTTTAAATAATGTTTTTCATATTTAATTATTAATTATAAAATTGTTAAGATTACATTAACTATAATTTGAAAAACAATCTCAGAAGGCAAGCTTTTCCCATAAGGCTAGCTTGGTGGATTGAATTATTAATTAGAGGAAAGAGGAATTAATTGCTTACAAATTCAAAATTAAACACAACTGAATTATAAAAACACATGTCGACTGAAAAAGAATCCATTGACCCAAAGTATTTAGAGGAATTAAAAGAACTTGGCCGTTTGTATGGAGAAGGTGGAGGGATGCTCGAGGTCTGGAAGGATTTAATATCTGATTTTACGTTCAAAACATGGACGTTTTACATCACAAGAACTGAGGCAGAGTCTTTAGAGCGTATGAATAGTTACCTTTGGGGAACCACATATACATCCCGTCCAAAGTACACTCAATATGACGCTGATGATTTAGTTATTCAAGGAATAAAGACTAAACTTGATGAAGTTGTTAGCCAACACCCACCACCTTATTTCATACGTCTTGGGACACGCAGTGCAAAGGACGCATTTTCGCCTGACATGAAACTTCGTTTTGAAAAAATTCTGACAGACATCTACAAAGAGTCCAATGATATTAATTCTTCTTCAAAAAATGGTACAACACTCGAAAAACCAACAATGAAAGACGTCCAAAATTATTATATTGGGAGGTTCAAGTTATTGAAATGTACAACAACCGACGAAATGATGGATATGCTTCTCCACTCCGAACGCATTCGAACAGACTTGACTCGACTCTTGGCACTTCCTACCATCGACACAAAGAACTTTGAAGTCTTAGCGCTTCGGGAGTGGTGTGACGCTGTTAATCCCGTGCTTGAATTTAGGGGGTTCGTTCACAAAGGTATTTTAACAGCAGTTTCTCAGTACAATCCGATATTCTACAGTGACTACTTAGTCAAAAATAAAGCCCTTATTCAAAAAGTTCTTCGTACTTTCTTCGATGAGAAATTTAAGCCAACTTTTGAGGAGAAAAAGAAGACTCTTCCGGACGTATCTCGACTCACGTCGTATATTGTGGACTTCGCGGTGACTGATGTGGAAAGGGGAGAAGTAAAGGTGGTCGAACTTAATAGTTTCTCGACGTTCGCAGGAGCTTCTATGTTCTCGTGGAAAAAGGACATCGAAACTTTGTTTGGAACAAAAGAGTTCGAATTCAGAATTAACGAGAATTGTAGGGATAACGAAAGCGGCGATATGGAACTTTTCCCCGAGGATATTAAAATGATCGCTAAAGCAAAAAAAGAGGCTGTTCAATGTAAAGACAAGGCAGAATCGTGTGTTGTATGTTGATACAGTAAAACCATTTGTTAATAATATTTTTGTTATAAATTATAGTAACATTTTGTTTGTTTTTCATGATTTATTTTACTAAAATATATAATTTATATTTAAAAAAACAAAAGTTTTAACTTTTGTTATTACTATTGTTATAAAAAATGATAGTTATTTTAATTACAAAAATTATTAGATTAATTACTTTAAAATTTAGTATTTTTTTAAATATAATTATGTAATATAAAAAAAGTAATTTTAACTTAGTTTTTAAAAAAAATATTATTAAATTACCACTATGAATAATATTATTATTAATTAAAAATTATTTATTAAAATTACTTACTTATTATACTTATAAATTTAATTAAAAACAATACCTAAAAAAATTAAAAAATTAAAAAAACAAATATATATATTTTAGTATAACAACTATAATTAATTTATAATAAAAATTAGCAACAATTATTTGAATTATTTATTTTATAACAAAATATTTAATGGCTTTTTTACGATGTTAATTACTTCAATATTCCTGAAATGTCCACATAATCCCAAGACAACAGTGAATAGAAAATGAGAAATGTTCCTTCAGAAATACAACGAAATTTTTTTTGAGAAAACGAAAACTTAAAAAACAGCGAAATGGGGATACAACTTGAAAGGGTGTTTTTGGCGAACGTTGTATTTTATTTGAAAACGCTCAAGACAGCTGAGACATTTACAACGATCAATAAGAAATGTGGATCCGTCATGTGTTATTTAAAAACCAATCCATGTTATTGTTTATCATATCCGAAAAAAATGAATAAAGTGGACATGATAGAACTTGAGAAACAACTTTTTAAAGAACTCAAATTATTTCCAAACATCGAAACTGTCTGTCTGTACACCTTTTTTTATTCACCACAAATATTAAATAACCTAGATCCAAATATTAAATGTATTGAAATTAAAGATAATTGTAGAAAAGAATACTTTAATACTATTTTAGAACACAAAGAACGACTTGTATCATTGAAATTTGATTACTATGAGGAATACGTGGATCTCAGTATGTTTCCAAATTTAAAAAACGTCAAACTCTATCCAAAAATACAAAACGTGGATATGACAAAATTCTTCACACAACGACAAAAACGATTCCACAACGTTAAAATCAAATTCGACACGGCAACGATCGATTACGAATTCCTCAAAAACGTGTCGAGTTATAACATCGAAAATTTAAAGATTAAGTTGGACGTCGAAAACGAAATTATTAGTCGTGTCGCACTCATTCCAAAAATATTCTCATATGCTCATATTGTTGTTGAAGATTGGTTCGAGAATATTGACGATAGGATTTATGTGAAGAACATGACTTTTAGGTACAAAAACGAAAGTCTATACACAAAATATCTTCCAAATAAAATCATGTTTACAAGCGAATTTCAATTCGATTTGACAAATTGGAATTCTGTCCAGAACTTGACTGTTGATAGCAAGGTTTCGTTTCGCGCACCAACAGAGATTACATCACTCTCTATAAAAGGGACGTGTGAGAATATTGAGGAATGTTGTCATTTGCGCGAACTTAAAATAATTGGAGAGAATGAGATTGTCGTTCCAAGCACTGTGGAAAGTCTGAAATGCGTCAAATGCCATCAAAAATTACTGAAAATTGACAATTTCCGTTATATTAAAAAGTTGAGTTTGACCAAACAAAAAACGTGGGATTTATCGGCCTTTACTGGTTTAACGAGTCTCAAATTAAAGAAGTCGACAATCCTTAGTAATTTAAATCATTTACAATTCCTTCAGAAAATTGTAATAGACGAATCGTACTGTTGTGATGAAAAGTGGTGTTATCCATCTTCTGTTCAAGTTTTAGTCTGTGAGTCGAAGGACATTGAAAATGAATGTCCTATGACGTCGTTAACAGTGAGTTGTGAAGTTGTCCCATTTGATATGAGAAGTTGTCGAGTAGAAGAGATATGTATTAAAGATGGATATCCAGAAGGAACTGTATTGCCACTACGGATCAAACGAGTGTTTTTAGATGGAGTGACTGTCAAGGAATTGAATTTTGAAGAATATGATGCGATGGAAGAGCTTTGGATGACTAATTGTTACATAGATGATATGACCTTCCCAATCAATTTGAAGCAACTTGTTATCTATTCGTTCTGTGAGTTCCAGAAGACTAACTTGAACGAAGTAAAATTAGAAAAGTTCACGATATGTTCGAGAAAATTTAATATCGAAGAGGTCAATGAAGACTTGAAAGAAATTTTTGTGGATAACAAAGACTTTAAGAAGGAAGTATACTCCCGCTTTAAAAAGCTTCAAAACATTCGCTTCATTGGTGGCATTGGAATGAAATAGCAGAGACATGGCTTGGAATGCTCTGACGTCTCTTGTGTATTAACTTATCGGTATCTAATTCAAACGCATCCGCAAATAACCACAACAATTATTGGAATTAGATTCCGATAAAAGTGATAACCAAATTTAGAGTGAAATTATAGAGTTGAATAATAGTATAAATTGATGGTAAAAAGTACTTAAAAGAACTTGAAATAAACAATTGATGGCTGAAAACATGGAGATGGTCCCTTGCCCAATTTGTGGCGAACTCTTTCCAGTCACTCAAATCGAACAACACGCAAACTTTTGTATTGATTCTATTGTCTTTGGTCGACGAGTACCTTCAAATCCACAACAATTTCATGTGCCTCCACCCCAGCACCCTCCTCCATTCCCAAATGCTCCCAAGAAAGAGGAAAAGGAAATGAAAGAAAGTAAAGAAGTTAATCGACGAGAAAAAAAGACGGAACACACTGAAATGAAAGATGAGCCGGAGATGAAGGACATCCCACAATTGCCACCACCTCCTATGGATAAAATAGAACCGAACGAACTTGAAGAGAGCGGTGTGACGGTTGAAAAGGACGAGAACCTTTTTGAAATAATTTTTAATGTGATGAATAACAAAGAACACGCGGACAACGAAAAGAGTGAAGAAGTCGATGTGGCGCAAACAGAAAACTTTACAAAGTTGAAGAAAGCGGTAGACCCACTTGTCTTCATGGCAACTAAACAAGCAAAACACAACACAGAAAGTCGGAGTAAAGATATCGAAATGGAATGGAGCGGTGAATCAAACGTGTTTCCTTTGTTACTCGTGAAGGACAAAAGATATTTCGATACTATAATTTACTTCCCACAAGAAGAGGAAAAGGTTATAACAGCACACTCCTTTGTGTTAGCTGCAAGGTCGCCACTTTTTCAAGTCGAACTTGGGGAAATGGAAAAGCGTCAAGGAGTGTATTATTACGAGGTAGGTGGGTATACATATGAGGAGTTTACTGTGCTCATACAATTCATGTATGATTCTGTGGAGCATTCTGAATTGGAGAAAAGTCCGCGCCTCAAGCAGTTGGATAGCATTTACAGTCCGTCAACTAACACTTTCATTCAAGACATTCTCCTCTTGCACAATAAAAAGTTCTTTGATGGA
Source organism: Entamoeba invadens IP1 (assembly GCF_000330505.1). NCBI lineage: Eukaryota > Evosea > Mastigamoebida > Endamoebidae > Entamoeba > Entamoeba invadens. Next base: position 183,300 of record NW_004191835.1, read on the forward strand.
TTTTTTGAGTTTTCTGATGGCTATTCTGTGGAAAAGGTTGGGTTCAATCGTGTCTTACTTTACCTCTTTTCAAGGTATTTTGAAAAGCTTCTCGAGAAGGAACAAAACGAGTTTCTGATGAAGAAAGTGAGTACAACGGATACTGAAAACACTCAAGAAAGGGGGAAGGGAATGCAAGAAATAATGCCAACGAGTGACCCGACGCCATGTGTCGTTGAAGTCAAACTAGAAAAAGGAGAGATGAGTGCTGCGTGTCAAGGGATTGGTGAATTTATCAAATACATTTACTTGAATGGGACTTATCGATTAGACGAGAATTGTGTAGATGAGAATATGAATCAGAAAGTTATTCCGATGTTGTTATACTTCTCATATGTCTTTGACGAGGAAGAACTCTCTGTCGAGTGTGAAAGAGTGTTGTGTCAGAACTTACTTATCAACGCAATGAACTGCAATTTGGTCTTTTCATATGTCAAAAAGTGTAGCGAGCAATTCAAAAAGTATCTTGTGAATAGTTTAGTTGAGTCGATGTATTCAAGTCCCTTCCAATATGATGCCGTAAGCATTTGGAAGGCGGAAATTGTGAATTTGGTGTTTGATTCAGTTAAAGATATTATTCAATACGACAAAGTGAAACGCGGCATTCATTCAATTGAAGAAGTACCTACAAACGTCACTGAAATATTTCTACGAGATATCAATAAAGTAGGGATTATAGGAAGTATCGCTTTTGTGAACAAAACCAGTGAATTGTGTGAACCAGTGTCTCTTGTCTGTTTGGCCATTTTCTATGATATCGTCACACGCTCGGAAGTCGACCAAATGTTACGAGTCGAAGGATATCATGCACTTCTCCCAATCATTACAGCTTGTTGGATTGGAACCAATTACCAAAGCAATGTCCAGAAGCACCTCAACGATTTAATAGATATCATTTTGAATCATCTTTCTAAGAACTTTTTGGCTTTGGCAACAACAAGAAATCACTCCCAAACGGCACAAGGATTCTTTGAAAAAGTTTCAATGCATTTACAAAGGAATGGTTTGTTGCTCTTCTTCTTTTGTTTTGTAATTAAAAAAAATGTTCACCACTTCTCTTGAAATCTAGTGTACAATCCACAAGATTTCTTTTTTTAAAGTGAACGAAATTATATTTTTGGATTTGAATGAGTGAGTGAATAATGTAGTAATGAATAGTTCAAGCTAAACCCACGTGTAATGTCTGTAATGAAAAATTGGGGTTTTTCACAAAATGGTGCGAGTTATGTGGTGCACAGATATGTAAAAAGTGTTCGTTGGTGGGAGAAATCTATGACACTCGGAGTAAAAGTTTTGTACGAAGAACAGTGTGTTATCGCTGCCACAGAATTTGGACGTTTCTGTCTTCTGAAGAATTTTATAGGAGTGAAATTGCATAGTAAATGGTGTGAGAATTAAACGAGTTGTGAGTAAATCATTTGAGTTTTTTATTAATTAAAACCTTTTAAATAAAACTGGAAAAAAAAATGGAGGCTCAAGAAGCAGTGAAACCGCAACCACGAGCAAAGTTAAGACATTTTCGTGGAAGAAACTATTCAGTACGCATAAGAGGAATGAGCCGAACACAGTATATTAGAATGAAATTGGCGTATCACAAAATGATGGTCGAAAAGTACCGAAGCGAACTTCTGATTTCAAAAAGGAGAAAACACAATTCCTTTTATTCTTTACAACAAGTAGAACTATCGCAATGTATTGAAAAGGAATCGGAAAAGAATAGCGAACATCAAAAAACTGAGGAAAGGCCAAATGGAGATTCAGAGACAAAGAACGACTTTCTCAGAAGGATGTATGGTGTCGATGAGACGATTAAACGAGTTAACGCAGTCGACCAGGGCCCTCTGTCATTAAGACGGAGAATCTTCCTTCCCGACTTTATGGGCGAGGACGACCTGCAGAGCTATTTACAGTCTGTGCGAAGCGTGATGGGTGAATGAATAAATAATTGATTAAAAGTGTTCAGTCAACGCGTTGACCAAGTTCGACATATCTCTTCGGCCCGATATCTTTGTGGTGCATTTTCTCAGTCATTATAATTCCCGGTTCGAGTTTGGAAACGTTATTTGCTCGACGTGTGTGTTCAATAGCTTTCTTGTACTTCTTGTTCTCTGGTTTATTTTCGATGTTTGTTTCTGTTGTGTTGTCAAACACTTTTGTCTTATCTTCTTCGCCAAGGATCTCTTCGAGACGAATGGCGAGCTTGCAAAAGGATGTTGGTGGTTCAAACAAATCCATTCCTTGTTCTCCGAGTTCTGTGCTTTCTAGCAACGGACTCGTAACATCATCCCTTTTGTCCATTATTTTAAATTGTCTTGTTTTTTCCTCTCCCAAATATCCTCTCGTTCCACCAAGATTATTGACGACTCAACTTTTATAAAAAAAATCTCGTTCTAACAAATTAGATTTTATTTTTTTGAGGAAAAAACATATGTTGCATTTAATTAATTTAATTAATAAAATAACTATTTTTTTATTGGTTAATTTAAGAAAGTTCAAAAAATTAACGAGTAAAATTTAATTACATCAATTAAAATTAACGAGCACTTTTTATAACATAAGTTTTACATTGTAAGCTTTTTAATTTTATCAATCAATACAATAATAATTTTTATTAATTAAAAAGGTTCTTATTAATAACTGGAAAAAATAAAAATAATCAAAGACTAGTTTTGTTGATGGAACAAAACAAAACGTATGATGTCACTTTTCTTCCAGATTTTCATGAAAAATTTTGCGCGTTCAACAGGCATGAGGTTTTATCCGACAAATTTGAAGGCGACTCAAATATCGTGACGATGAATGTTTGTTTCACTTTTCCGAATAACATTTGAATAACAATTTTTGTGATATTGAATCACGTGAAGGACAAACAATTTGAACTCAACAATAACGACGAAGAGTCGTCACGTGTCAACTACGTTTTGGTGTGCTCGAATGGAGAGGTCACACTTCAGCGCGTCCACACAAAAACATGTCGACCAAAGCGACAAAATGTATCACAACAGAATCAAGACAACTTTATTAACTCTGGTTTGTTTATAGTAATTAATAGTAACGAAACTCATGAAAAGACGAAGAGAAGCAACAAAACGAAGTGCTTTATTACGACCGTTTGTCTGTATTTGTGTTGTTTTAATTAAAGTTACATTTATTGGAATAATGAAATTAAGTTAAGTAAACAAATGTTGAAAAACTATAATAAATCTATAAATATAATTTTGAAATAGTTAATACAATCAACCATATTTATTATTTCTCAAATTTCAAAGGCAGAAAGATAACACAGAAAGGGAATCAAAGAGAGGAAAATAACATAAAGAAAGCACACCATTCAGTGGAAATATCGACATGGAAG
>NW_004191835.1:186793-208674 GCF_000330505.1 Entamoeba invadens IP1
ACATGGAAGAGACGACGGCGGTGATGACGGAGAAGCGTTGAAAGATTTTGGTGCTGGATTGAAAATGGAAGAAGAAGAAAGCCAAGAGGAAGAAAAGGGAGGCTATAACGAAAGTTCGTCTGAATGATTTTTTTGTGAAAATGGTTTATATAACAATTTGATGCTTTTAATTCTTTTTATACATTTAGATTGAAAGAAATTTCGTTTTAATGTATTATATTTTGCATTGAAAATTGTTATATTTTATTATACATTAATGATGAACTATGTAATCAATCTATAATTGAATAAAAATAATTTTTTTAATTATTTGTTTTTTTTAGAAAAAGATTTATTGTTTAAAAATTGGGCAATAACATATTTATTTCTTTTTGAAATTATAAATGCATTTTTGTCGTTTATGAACTTAACATAATTATATTAAAATAATTTTTTTACCATTAATATTAAATTGCCTAAAAAAACACTTTGTTTTTTTTTTCTAAAAAACGCACTAAAAATATACGAATAATTATTATAAAAATACCAAAATATATATAAGTTTAGAAAAAAGCACATTCTGCACCATAAATTTATAAAACAATAAATATATAGTTGAACTACTAATTAATTATGTTGACTGTTTTTGTGTTGTTTACACTAGTTCTCAGTCTCCGAACATGTAATAACCCGTTTTGCACTTCTTGTTCTAACAATTCATCTGTGTGTACTGAATGCCTTGGAGAGTTTATTTTGCAAAATGGCATGTGTGTCTGTTTGTTTGTAATAACAATAATAATAGAATGTAATTATAATAATGTTAAAAAATTGAAAATATACGACACTCCATGACGGGTTTATTTACAATTTGTGCTTATCAATTACTTTAAATTATGATAAAATTTAAACATTTTAAAGCAAAAATAATCATGTTATTATTATAATTTATAATTTTAAGTTATTTATTTATCAGATATACAACTTACAAAATAGACAAACAAGAAAATCACTGTGCAGAAGTCAAATTATCGAAATGTACACGATGTGAGGTTGGATATACTTTCAACTTTAATACACACAAATGTGAAGGTTTGTTATTTTATTATTGGTGGAGATAATCACACTAAAAATGTAATAGAATAGTATAACTAATAACTAATACAATACTAATTATAAGTTGGTTTAAGTACATGTGAACAATTTAACGACTACGAATGGAGTACCGGATGCACCACATGTAGTTTAGGATATATGTTGAAGAATGGCATTTGTAGTAAATGTGATGCTAACCCACATTGTTTGACATTTGAAGGGAATTGTAATACATGTGGCGAGTGTATTCCACAATTTTACTTGAAGAATGGCATATGCACATCAGACGATTTCAACTGTGAAGAGTACAACGAGAGTGGTGTCTGTTTGTCATGTACATCTGGGTATTATCTTGACGCTACAAAGAAGTGTGTTTTGGGAACTGTTGAGAATTGTGATTATTACAACTCAGAAGGGAAGTGCTTATATTGCCTTGACTCATTTGTTACTGATGTGACAACTAAAAAGTGTGTTAAAGAAATTGATGTCAAACCGACGAATTGTGAGTTGATGATTCGAACCGATTATTGCATATCTTGTGTGAATGGGTACTATTGGGACAAACAAATTTTGGAGTGCAGAAGATGTGAAGATGGATGTGCGCAATGTGACGACAAAGATAGTTGCAGTGTATGTGAAAATGGGTATGGAAAAGACCTGTCGAGTGGTGGATGTTTTAGTTTGTTTATGTATTGATTATAAAAAAAGCGAGATGACACAAAGAATGTAGTGATGGATGTAACAAGTGTATGAAGTTTGGAAGTGGTGAAGTTGAGTGTGTAGAATGTTATAATAATTATTATTTAAATAACTACACTTGTTTCAGTTTGTTACTTTTGTTTTTAAGTTTCTTGCTGTTATAAATGAATGAGATGTAATGTTATGTATACTTTTGTATTTATAATTACACCCAATACAATACGTATGATCATGTAGTGAATTAATAATTGTATACAAAAATACACATGTATATCAACAAATATCCTCATATTTTATTTGTAAACGTATGTACAATTAAATCAATGTTATACAAACTATTAATTACACAGCAAATCCATATACGAAATACACATGCAATAAAACGGCCGAATCACAGACAATTTGCAGTGCAACAGATTCACAATGTTTATACACACAAATATCCTCTTCATATTCCACTTGTTCATATAAAGGTACGAATTGCACACAATGGAATTCGATGAATGAATGCATCGAGTGCTTCCAGGGTTACACAGTCGACCCTCAAAATAAAGAGGCGTGTATCAATTCAAATCCAATATGTAGTACATATGATACACTAGTGGGCACAACAGAGAATATAACAGTTTGTGTGGATTGTATGTATGGATACTTCCTCAACACAGAATACCAATGCGAAAAGTGTGACGATGTCTGTGACGGTAAATGCACTTACAAAGCAAACATGTGCGACGTCTACCAATGCGACAATACACTTTGTACATCATGCCCCAATGGCGGTGCGACATGTGATATTTGTTTAGATGAGTATTCAGCGGAAGACAACTCATGTGGTCCAAATATATGTACTTCTATGCGATATGATGGTGTATGTAGTGTTTGCACATACCAAAGTGATGATGAGACATACTCTTACCTTCCCGATAGTCAGACTGGGCACTGCAAATCAAACAAGAAAGTCGAACAAAAGAAAGGGAGTAAAGGGGGTATTATAGCTGCTGTTATCATCGGTTTGTTGGCTTTGGTCGTCATAATAGCAATATTATGTTGTTCTGCAGTGTATATTTACAGAAAGAAGAGAAAAACAGCAAACAAAGACGATACTAAGATTATGGAAACGGAACTCCTTCCAAACATTAAAACAAATGAAGAGTTTTGATGCTAAGTCATTTTTACGACCTTTTCAATTTTTGATTTCAGGACTTCAAAATTTGACCACTAAAATTTGACAATGTCGAAATTTGACATAAAAATTGAATTACTCGAATTCGATTGTTTTTGTCTGTTTGTAGTCATCGTCGAGTTCTTCCTGAGCGATGCGAATGGTGTCATCGTCGTCTTTTTCTTCGACATTTTCAAACACATCGAAACCCTTATTTATAAGACCCACCTCCACAACATCAATAGCTTCTAATTTATCAAAACGAGTTTTCTCATCGATCCACTCGAGAAGAGTATACTTTCTTTTACTCTCAATTCTTGGATTTGTGTTTGTCTTTAATAAAGTTAATGGCATTTCATTCTCCGCTAACACTTTCTCGTCTTTCTTCACTGATATTATAACGGAGTACGCTAATAAAAAACCTTCTTGTGTTTTGAATGAAGCGGGCACTTTCTCTGTCGGTATAATCATATTGAACAAAATGGGTTCTTGTGGCTCAGGGACGCCTTGTAAAATATCTATTGAACAAACAGTCTCGACGTTCTCTGCTTGGTTCTTATCGACAACAAAAATCTCTTTTTTCACTAATTTCATTTCAGTCACATCAAAGACATTGACCGAAGGATTGGGACTCTCGACTCGTATCATCCCATGGATAACATCATTCACATTGTAACACGTCGAAACTATCCCAAATGACATCATAACTGGTTGAGCAAAAGTCACTTCATAACTCTTTTTAAATGGGGGTGGCGCATTGTAGAATATAGCTATGTCGACATCCTTGACCGTTTTCGAAAACGAAGTCCGTGTTAATGTCGTCCGAATAAAATATCTGATACGACCAATAACACCAAAGTAGGTGTCATACCGTTTCACTGTGTCATCAGAACGATCTATTCGACCAAATGTAAATGAGTGGACGTGATCCCCTATCTCAAAAACACGTGAAGCACATATGTCAATACTCTTCCGTAAGAATTCCTTCTTACAATTCTGAGAATCAGACTCTGTGTGTTATTGTTTCAATTGTATCCATTTCCAAGACTTAGTACTAGTAGGTATTATTAATTTTACTATATATGGTGGTTGTTAGAGTATACACCAAAGCTGTATCATATTTATTAGTATATTTTATTATACTATATAACACTTCAAAATGTATCGAAGAAAATTAAATATTTAATTGTTCAAATAAAATGTACTATACTTGATCGATTTAAAAGGTTAAAATACTTTTATCTATTCTGATAAATTATAATACTATAAATGTATTATAATGTAATATATTTGATAATAATTATACAATGTATTATACAACAATTATTATAAAATTAATGAATATGGTACAAAAACATACCTATCACACCAATAAGCTCCATCCTGACGCCTTGACACTCGCAGCGCTTATTTGAAACGGAAATGTAAAGTGAGCCGTAGAGGAACTCTCCTTCTAAAAAAGTTGAAAGAAAAACGTTTTGTCCGTTTGGGGTTTGAAATATCATTTTTTTGTTGTGTTCCTCATCAAAGGCCAAAACGAGGTTGATTGTTGGAGACGAGAAAAAACTCTTTATGTCAAAACGAGTAAATTTGATGTTAAAACCAAACCATTCTTGTTTGAAATTTTTCGTTTTTGTTTTTTTGTTTTTATAATTTTTGAATTTTGTTATTCGAAAATAAAATTTTTTTTTTTTTTAATTTAACTCAAAATCAACATTTATAGAACTATTTAAAAAATCAGAGAAATGTTTTAAGTAAATGTTTAATTTGTGTTTGTTAATTAAAAATATCATACTTTATGATTTTGATAGATTGTTGTAAGTAATGAAAACGTCATTTTGATATTTTTTTTCTTCACAATCTTTTATTAAATAAAAAAAGTATATATTTTAATAACAAAATCAAAAATAATAGTTACTCTCAAAATGACAACCAAGATTGGAATAAAGCACTGTTAAAGAAGTTAAAATGGAGAGCATAAAGAGTGGGTGGTCATCATTGAAAAACACTGTAAGAAACACAGTAAATGGCCCACCTCAGCAGGAGGAGGACTACTTTTCTAAAAGTTGGTTCGACACGTTGGTCGGTGGTGACGACGACTCGTGCTGCGCGAAGTGTAAAATTCCCTTTACTGTTCGAATCACGATCGTTGGTATATTGGTGCTGCTGGGTGTCATTGCACTATTTTTGTCGTTTTCATTCATCGTCCTCCCAATGAAATTCGCCAAATTATTCACTGCTGGAAACGTTTTGATTCTTGCTGCGTCGTTCTTTTTGAGATCATTTTCCGCACAGATTAAATCATTGATGGAGGACAAGACCAAGCTGATCGGACTTGTTTTGTACATCACATCGATTGTTCTTGTATTGTTTGCAGCCCTTAAACTCAAATCGTTTTTTGTGACAATTCCCTGCGTTATTTTCGAGATTATTGCTTTGCTGTGGTACTTATTTTCGTACATCCCTTATGGTCAGGAGATGCTCAAGAAGTGTGGAAGCTGTTTGTTATCGTCGTGTTTCAAGGGAGGAGAGTAGTAATTCAGTTATTGTTGTGTTATTGATATTCTTATTAACACAAGTAATGTATTTATTCTTGCTATAATATTGCTATAAAATCATTGAAATTTAATACATATTTTATTAACTATTTTTGGTTTAAAAGTGTGAAATTTATCTTTGAAAAACAAAAAATAGTTATCAAATATGTTGTTAGCAAAAGCACTCAATTTTGTAATCAATTGATTTCGCCTGAAAATGCATTTCATTAAAATCAATTATTTGTTATAATGAATTATTAATAGTAAATATAATTTATAATGTCCAGCACTTTTTTCATGTTTAACACTTTTCAGTGTCATACAAGACAATCAAAACGAGTACAATCGTGATGATTTTAATAAAAGCGAGTTATTCAGAATGTTGAACCAATGATTTTCAACACGTTCTTAATAAGAGAGAATCATGCAATCAATGAGTAATTGGGTTATGATAGAATAAAAAGATAAAAAAATGAAAGTGAAAAATAGAGATCTTTCGAAGATAAAATAGTTTAACTGCATAATCGGCAATTTGTTTGTTTTTTTCGAAGTCTCCCGGAACATTCCAACCACTTATCATTACTCAACACTTTTTTTATTTTTATGAATTGAAATGCCAACTTGTTTTTGATTGAAACGCTTTGTTTAGATTTTTTAACCATTTCATGTTGTAGACAATTATTATCTACATAATCGGGAGATTATCTCTCATTAATCAAAACAAAAGATTAGAAAAGAAACAAAAAAGTCCAATTTTAGTCTTTTTTAATTAAACGACATTTCCCGACTTTTTATTCAACGTCTACATAAAATAAATTCAAAAAATAACAAAGAAAAAATACAACTTTTTTGTTCTTTAGTATTTATCAAATTCTGACGGTAGTGTTTAATTCAAAATGCGTCAATTCCTCTGCAAAAATCGCACAAATCCCGAAAAACGCGTTGAAATGGCTTAAAAATTGACATGAAAATTAATGCTTATGAGGAAAATGAATTGTTTGGTGAGGAAGAGGACTTTTGTTCCAAAATATTACAATGAACTTCGCACAACTTGAAACACTCAAAATTAACTAGAAGAATGAACCACAATTTTGACGTACAGGAAAAGCTCGAGAGTATATTGGAGGTGTCACTGTACCGCACAGAATTAGAAAAGACACCTCGGAGTCCACGCATCAAAGTGACTAAAGTCATCACTAAAGCACAGAATTTAACAAACGATTTGACTTTTGACGAACTTGATTCTGAAGGAAGAGATTCGATTGACATTTATCAAGTGCATCACTTCCTTGAAACGTCATCTGTTGATAAGAAGCCAATTTATTTACTTATTAAAGATGTGAGACAGATATTGAATGAAATGTCCCTCTCGAAACCCTACTGTGTCCAACGAAGTGAATTCAATTTGTTGCTCAAATATATCAAAGACAATCAACCCACACTCGAAGCGATGTCTTTGGACAACTCTCTCTCGAAGAGATACGCAGCTTTGTATATAGCCCCAACCATTTTCTGCTTCATGAAAGGGCAGAGTTATATGTTTGGAGAATTAAGAAAAGAAGAAGTAATTTGTGAAGACAAATATCATATGGCTGTGAAGGAGATGATCTTCGCATTACCAGAAAAAACTCCTCAACAACACATGTGGAAAACTATATTGCCAGACTCTTTTTTCAGTTCAGAGGAATTTCAAAGGGTTCTTGTTCGCCCCTCTAAAACCTCTTTGTTACGGAATTCACACCAGAATGTCATTCCTCCACAAATCTTTTTCGAAATGTTTGCGCCCAATTTTCGGTTTAAAGACCACGCCAATTTACTGGCAGGCGTTCATTTTCTCACAGAAAGTCAAAGGACTTTGCCGGAATCATTTTGTTTGCGAATTAAAAATATTAACATTGGTGGGGACGTACCACCCGAAACGTTACGATATGTTGGAGCAATATACGACCAAAATTCACAAGAGAAGTTGACTGAGAATTTTGTGATGGAAAATGAAGGGGAGACTTTTAACGTCTTTTTCCTGACAAATCAGGTGAAAGGGAGCCAAGTGATTTTAGTCATCGACGTCTTAAGACGAGCCGGTGAAGATATCCAAACAGCAAGAGAGTTGTATTATAAGGGATTTGAAGATAAGAAAGTGAGAAAGAAATATACCGAACGGAAGTGTTGGGCGTATTGGCAACATTTGATGTTTGGGTACGCCAATTTGAAAGATGATTTCGAGAAGGAGAAAGGGGAGGAACAAATCATTTTCTTTAAGAGTGAATCGGAAAATGAAAGCATTTGGGAAATTCTGGAAAATGAAGAAAATCGAAAAAAAGCCGAAATGAATGCTTCCCTTTTCTTTAATAAAAACAACGAAAATGTACAATGGAGGTGTGGAATGAATATATGGAAAAATCCACGGTCTGAGGGGGGACAAACTCTGTGTGACAGCAACAAAAGTAAATGTCAAGACTTTGAGAAACAACCACTCAAAAATGGGCAAAAATCAGATGTCGAACCACCGAAACTCATACGTGTTTTAGACAACCTGCGCTATATAAAAAGCACCGAGGAGATTATCTTCGATTTTATCAATCGCCTTTACATCTACCCTCTCGACGTTTCTTTCGGTAAAGACAAAAAGAAGAAGACAGCGATATGCATAACTTTTCAAGTCTATTACAACAAAGTAACAGAAAATTGTATATACACTCCTTCAGGGAGTCTCGACTCTAATTACTCTTCAAATCTCTTAGTTGGGAAGTCCTTTGGCACATTTGATGAGATCAAAATAGAGCTTCCCTTCCCTCTTAAAAACGGCCACTTTCTCGTCTTCACCATTCAAGAAATAGCCGATGGCAGTGTGAAAAAGGAGTCTTTCTCTATTCTTACATTATACACTGATAACCACATCAACTTCCAATACGGAAAATTGGTCCTCCCCATCTACTCAAGTCTCGAGGAGGCATTGGCACCCCCTCAAATACCAACAAAGAAATGGCTAACAGTATTAATAACACCATTCACGACAATATACCCAACTACTCCAGAAGCACATCTTTCTTTAGTTAATTTCTTGGAAGGGAATTTAGACCAAAATTTTAAAAATATCCCACTGATAGATACTATCCACTTTTTGCCTGTTATTCTCCAAACGTTTTTAGAGTCGAATACCGTGAAAAATATTGAAGTGTTGGCTTTGTTAATGAAAACGGTGTGCGGACATACAAATTCATCACAAAAGAGAAATTGTATTGTCGAGTCCTTTGTCCATAAGTTTTGCGATTTCAAAAGTAAAGAGACGGAGACGAACTTAATTAAAGCACTGATCATTTTATATAAGTTTGATGACACAACTCCACAAACGGAGATCTTAAAACACTCGTGGCTCCCTTTTGAAATATTGAAGAAGTCGATCTCGCAAATTGGCGCAGACCAAAGTTTCTTCCAAAACCTATTAAACTTCGCGACGAGTTTTTCGAATTGCATTCGGTCACATATCATGAAAAAGGAAATTTTGGGTGTTGAAGAAGGCAACGCACATTTCTCGTATTTCATTCGTTCAATTCTGGAATTGGGGTATAATTCGGAAGCAGTCACTTTAATGGAAGAATATTTGAATAAACTGACTTGGCCGTATGACGTCTTAGTTCGTGGGAAGAAATACACCCAAGACCAACCCGAGATGGTTGCTTTAACACTGTTGAAAACGCAGTTTCTTGCTGTTTTTGAGAGCAGTTTAAGTCTTTACGAGTCGTCGAATCCTGGGAATATAGATACAAGTGATATCACTATGTTAGATGATTTGTTGTGGGTGAGACACTTACCTATTGCATTCTTGATGAGACAACACTTGTTTCTGCTGAATAAGAACGAAGAAATTAATCGAGCGTCCCTCTATTTAATGGTTGGAATGGTCGAAAGACTCGACTTGGACTCGACACTGCAAGGAGAGAAGAAAGAATGCGTTGCTGCTATGTTCCTTCCTTTTGTCGTCCAATTCATTGAAAGCTTCGAGGACTTCGCGACGTGGAAATTCATTAAAAACACAGAGAAAGTGAATAAAGAAAAGAGCTCCCATTTACTGCGAACGATGGGAGAAAGGTCGATGACTCGAGTGCCTATCAAATTAAAGGAAATGAATGTTGAACTAATGACGAGTGACACTTTATTACTGAATTCAAGAGAAAAGAAAATTGTCGAAACGCCACTGCAGAACATATTTGATATTGAAATGCTCGGATTGATCTTTGTGTGGGTACTTAAAAACTTGAAAAAGGAGGTCTTAGTCGAGTGGATCAAAAATGAAGTTCCTTCGCGGTTACAAATACTTGTGAATATATTAACACGTTATATCTTACTCTTTTCATACTTTCCTATAAACGAGACTATCGATGTCTATGAGGAGGTTGATCGGAATATTAAGTTGATAGTGAATGGACTGAAAGAGCACGGGTACTTTTTAAATATGAACTTGTCACTCTCCTCCGCGTTTTCAGAAGACTTGTTTAGCCCAAAAAGTAACAAATTCTCCATACCAATCAGTCGAAGTTTAAGACTGATTAGAAGGGATGACGAACAACACGAGAAGTTACATCAAGTACTTGGAAGGGAAATAGTAAGAGAGTGCCTTGAAGTGTATCACTTGATATTTAATTCTTTGGTCAACCAAGAGGCTATGGAGCATCTTGAGATAGTCAAAACAAATATAGCAACAAAACTCCTCGAAGAAAAAGTGGTGAATGATGACATCTTCACATTCATCAAGAACTTGTTTGTTGAACACAAGAAGTACATTTTTTTGCGGGAAGTGAAGAGTTTTCGATGAAACTGATGAACTCGTTGATTCCGAATGTTTCAGTCTGATAACAAGGAGATCAGAAGGAGAAGTGTCGAGATGATGTGCTTATATACAAAATATAATTATATCCAATCGGGCAACATATTTAGGAGTATTTCACTGATAACAACTGGCATTGTAGAAGTCAATGAAATGAACCGAATTTGTTTTGATTCGTGTATTTCTGCGTTACATGAGCTTCACAAAACGGATATTAAAAGCATCACTACCAGTGTGGTGGATATTAAAAGAGATTTGTTGACACCAAATATCCAAAATTTGAAGAACAGAAAATTAATTATACGAACAGAAACACTGGGAGATATAGAAGCACTTTGTATCGTCCTTTTAGACTTAATTGCTATTAGACTTGATACGTTAAAATTCCTCAGTGAATTCAAATCAACACCTGTCAACAAGTATTCCAGAATGATTGAGACTGTTGTTGGAATACCATTTATTATCAACGAGAAGGTGCTCAACAATTTGGAAACAAACTTGATCAAATACGACGATTTGAGTGTCTACAAAACAGTCTCGAAAATCATGAAGAATTTGAAGACCAAATTTAAGGAAGTAAAATTGATGGAGACAAAAATGTGTGAAACTGCACAACGGAATAAAGAATTGGAGTCGCAGACAAGTAAACTCTGTGAAGAGACTAAGGAAGAGTGTTTGAAAGGGATTCGGTGGGTATTAAATATGTTTGTCACATTACCACTTGATATTAAAAACGCAGGACTTAATTATTTGACGGCTCGAAATCGGAGTGAAAAGTACACAAAAGAAGCCGAGGAACTAAAATCGACTTATAGAAAGCGTCTGCAAATTCTTGAGGATAATCCTTTATTTCCAGTTTCTTTTGTTGAATACGAGGAAATTGTGAACGACTCGTTAAAAGTGAGTATTAAATATCATGAAGTGTTGTACGCCATAGCAAAGAATATGAAGATGTGTATAACTGAAGACAAACGTATTAATACTGAAAATGGGCAACAGATGTCCTTACTGCAAAAGCTCTATGAAGATCTTTTATTTAACTTGGATAAAACCAACTCATTTGAAAAGTCCCAAAAGTTGAAGACAATGAGTTTTCCAAAGGAAATTCCGTTTGACAAGAACTTGAAAAGTTTGAGCTTCTCGTGCTTTAATTTGTTCATTGAAGTAGTGCCTTTGATTGTCAAAGTACTTCAAAAGATCGATAAGATAGTCGAGAAGACAAGTAATAACCAAATGAAGCTTGAGGGAGCCGAGAAGTGGTTTGAGTTGGAGAGGGGGTATATCACTTCTGTTATTCAATTGAAAGAACAGGACAACGCAATCAAAGTTGTGACTAAAACGCCGATGCATGAGTCTTCTGTGGTGATCTTTGTGATGACTGATATCATCAAAACGTTGATAACTGATGGGAAACTGTTTAAAGAGAAGGTGAGTAAAAGTGTAGAGCTTCGGGGAACGTTGAAACGGATTCTTTTTGAAGAAGCATCAGGGAGGAGTAGAAACCCAACAAAGAGAAGAATTACACGACGGTCGTTGCGTGTTGAAGATAAGACTCTTCGGAGGATGACAGTCGCGTATAATTTGGATAACGATGAAAAGGCGTTTGGGTGTATAGAAAATGAGAATGAAATGGTTTGGAAGTTTCTTGAAGATATAGCGAGTGAGGGGAGTAAAGTAGAGAAGATGGTTGAAGCCCTCAGTCAGAAATACACAAGTTGTAATGTGAAAGAAAAAGAGCGGGAGACGTACCGAGAGCGTGTAAAGGCGTTATGGGAAACATATCGAACGACACACTTTGGGAATTTCAGTGCATTAAAAGAATTTTTGATTAAAGAAGTCGACGAAGATGTTCCATATGATGGAGACGTCGTGTTAATTCCCGACGACAAAGTCGAAGAAAAAGAAGGAGGAACAATGAAGAGTGACGTACAAGAGAATGCATTGCCCATCGACGCAAAAATAGAAGGCAAGAAAGAAGAAGTGGTGAGCAAAAGAGTGACTCGAGCAACAAAAGTGACTAAACGAGACAAGGTCGTCTCTCTTGTAGAAGAGATGGTTACGGGCAATCTTGACTATAATAAAATGCAAAAGCCGAAGAAGTTTGCGACCCAGAAACTTAAAGTTGAAGTGGTAGAAGTGAGTATTCCACAAATCAACTCGTTGCTCCAAGAAGATTTAATAACAGAGAAAGGTACCTTTGTAGAAGACTCATTTTTGGACTTGAACCTCTATAAAATATCACAGTATGAACTCTCAATGAAAAACTTGAAGAAAGAGGTCCGACAGTTGATGACCAAACATACTGAATTGAATGAAATACAACAAAAAGCAAGAGACCCTGATTCATACACAGAACGATTGTATACATTTGCCTGTGGATATTCGGAAACGCCAAGACTGTATTTGAAGTGGGTGGAAAAGATGGCAGAGGAACAAGCGATACGGCAAAATTATTTGGAAGCGGCACTTGCAGTCACAAATTTGGTCATTTTTGTCTCACATTTTTTAGAAGGAGGAAAGATCTTTGAAAAGATTCGCAAGATCTCCCCCGCAGACTTCTCGAGTTTCTCAAGTTTTGGGAAGTACGAAAAGGTGGAGAACAAGAAGTTTGATGAGGTGATGAAACAAGAAGAGATTGAAGGATTCAATCAGAGTTACCTTCTGAAATACGTCGACTCTGCAGTGAACTACTTTATGATGAAAAAGGCATATGGGTATGCTGAATACCTTCTTGAGGCCACGGTGGAGTACTTAGTGTCACAAAATGAAATCGTTCGTCTGCAAGAAGTTCATAATAAGATGAGAAATGTGTATGACCAAATGTCAAAGAATAAAAGCTTTGACACACATTTTTATTTGGTTGGATTCTTCGGGAGTGTCTTTGAGAAGATGAACGAGAAGGAGTATGTCTATCACTCGTCGTTACCAAAAGATATTTTTACTATAGAAATTAAAGGGATTGTACCTTTTGAAAAGAAGAAGGAAATCATTGAATTGGGTGAGACGGACAAAACAAGTGGGTTGCCTTTGGATCAGATTTATATCAAAGTTGTTGAAGTCTATCCGATGAAAGAAGATGGTGAATTTTGTTCGCAAGTGTTTAAGAACGAGTTTTTAGTCAAAAGTGGGCAAGAGACGTATAAGCGTCGTATCGTGTACGAAACAGCCCAACCCCTTCCATCACTTATACGTCGTCAAATCATCATAAATAAACAGTTGGATATCTACATGAACGCTATTGAAACGTCTTTGGACGAAATCGACGAGATGTCCGCAGCACTCAACAAAGCGACTATTCCACCTATAACGGAAGAACTCACAGAAAAACTTAAAGTTGTTTTGCTTGGCGAAAATGGTCCAATATACGCAGTCGAGAACTTTTTGGGGAAGAAAATAGAGGAGTACCCACCCGAACAAATCAGCGAAATGTGGGAACTGATAGCAACACTTTTGGATAACATCAAAAACGCACTCCCCGTCCATTTGAGAAACTTCCCCACTCATCCACTTACTTCACAATTTTCAAACGCTTTTAGGAAGCTCAAATTTATTGTGAATGATGCGCAAATTAATGTTCAAAATGTTGTTGGCGTGCTTGCGTTCAGTTAAAGTACACACCAAAATACTCACGTGGGTAAAAATGTTGGAAATCATTCAATTTCATTTTCTTCTGTGGTATTGAAACAGTGGAATCAACTTCACTTGTTATTGTCTATTGGAATTATATTTTGTAGATATAATATAGTTGTTTTAGTATTGTTGTAGTTCTATTGAATTGTAGTTTGAGTTACTAGCGTCACTCGTTAATGTCTCAAAATCTGTCGGAATCTACTTTTTTGTATTTGCCTTTGATCACACTTTTGGAACGATTTTCTTATCCAACAACCATTTGATAATAAAAAATAAATAGTTTTAATATAGTTTAAATCAACAAAAACATTTTTTGTTGATTTTTGAGGTTTTGATTTCTGAAAGATATGGAACGAAAAAGAAGGAAAAAATGAACATTTCCAATTTTTGTTTATAAAAACAAAATTAAGAAATACATATTTTTTGTTTTTTTTTGCTCGGAAAAAGCTCTTAATTTTGCTTTTGTTCAGTTTAAGGTTATTGATGTGATTTACGAATTGCCAGTCAAGTCAAAAATGGAAGAAAAACAAAACTAAATTCATGTGACTTTTCTAGTAAGTCACAACCCCAATAATGCGGGAAGATATCATTTTTTTGTCAAAAAGACGGAAAAAGTCAAAGAAAAAAGTTTGTTTTGTGAACACCAAATCGACGGATTTGGTTGATAAAGATATTTTCATTTACTTAAAAAAACAGAAGATGGCAGCGTCAGAGGAAACGGATCATTTGAATGGTTTGTGGCAAACACTTGTAGATACCCCGGGTGTTCCGTCACACAGTGTTGTGAAAGAAATTATATTATTGCCCTCGACACCACAAGACGGGGAGAAATTGACCGACTTAATTGTGAGATCACTCTCTTCTTCCGACAAAAAGGTCGTTCTGAAAGTGCTTTACATGGTGCATAAGATGCTTCGGTCTCCTAACTTTTCCTTTGAAAATTTGGGGCTTACAGGATTGATATCTTGTTTGGAGCGAATTCGACTTTTTTGGATGAATTATGAAGATTCACAAGCACTTTCTCTTTTAGTCATCACATACAGTGAATACGTCTGTAACCGTCTTGAGATGGCAAAGAGTTTGCCAAATCTCGACCGAACTACTTTGACTTTCAAAGAGTCTCCACCTCACAACGAAGTCGAGAAGTTGGTAACAAAGCTCTTTGGTGTTCTTGACTCGTTTATATTATGCATTCAAACTCTGGAGAAAAACATCGACTTCATCAAGCTAGAAATCATCACTGAGATGCTCAGAGAAGGAAAGCTGCTTTACACGTTGTGTAAAGACCTTTCGATTGAAATTTACAAAAAGGCTGAAGATGACGAAATGGCGATGTTCTGCGTTGAACGACTTAAAGTCAATTTCTGTGAGATGGGGCGACTTTACAGCGAGTTTTACATGTCACCATTCATCAAGGCTCTTGTTAGTGAGGATCTTGGAAGGTTTCCAGAATTTGAAAAAATCGAGAAGTGTAAGACTGGAAGAGGAGATGTGTATATAGACGTGAAGTGGAAGGACGTCATGAGAAATTGGTTTGAGTTTCATCGATACGCGAGTGACGAGGAAATAAGAAAAGTTGAGGAAAAAGCAATACAATTTAGTGTAATGTCTGAGCCCATCACGCCACGGAAGAGTGAAGCAATGAAAGTGAAAAGTATTGAACAAATCACAAAGGTCAAGACGATAACAAGTGAGTTATCAAATATGTATGAAGGTGTCGGTAAATTCCGCAAAGGAGAAGAAAGAAATAAGACGGAGAAAGCTTTAGCGAAACAGTACAAACGGATCATTGGAAGACTTATTGCATTGAGTGAATGTGTCTATGAAGTCCTCAAAACATCCGATGAGAAATGTTTTGCTGACTCGAGTGAAGATCTTCGTAAAAGTGTTGAGTTGGGCTGTTTAAGTAAGATGGAACGTCCATTGAAAAACGGAATTTGTCACCTTGAAAAGATTAAACAGAAAATGGGCGAGATGGTCAATAACTTGTATAGTGGGAAAGTCGATTGGAACGTCATTTCGAATGAAGTCAAATGTATCAATGGTGAAGCGAAAAATGTTGCGAACTTTGTGTTTGCCAATTTTGGGGAAGAAAATGAATTGACACAGAAGACCGACAATGTTGTGCAAACCGTTGTCTTGTTATCAAAAGACTTGTCTGTTGAAACATATTCCGATGTCTTGTTGAAAAGAAACGTTTCAAAAACTACTTTGACTATTAACGAGAAACAAAAGAGTGCTAAACAAGAAGAACAAAGCCAAAAGAATAAATTGGGTGAAATCAAATTCAAAGGAAGAAATGTGTGAAGATTTGAAATTGCTGTTTTTAGCTTTTGTTTAATTGTTGAATTTGATTAATTAAATACTAATGTATTAATAATAATAATTATTATTATTAATATCTATTATATTCTTTAGAATTAATAATATCTAGTATTTTATTATGTAATTAATCATTTAAAAATCATTTCAAAATTTTAAATAATTTCGACACAAAACAATTATTATTTTATTTTGTATAATAATTTATTATTAATAAGTTATTCAATTTTTAAACTCATTTTAATACAAAACCACTTTTTAAAATATAGAAATTGTTTTTCTTACTATTTTTTGAATGACATTTCTCTGTAAAAGGTGAAGTATCGTGTTATTTAAAAACATTAAAAAGAATGGATGGCTTGACTTGATATTTAAAGATTTCAAAAACACTCAAATACAAATTACAAATGAAACAATTGGATGGGTACTCAATGATGATTGTCTGTAAATACTTAAAGCTGTTCCGCGATGTTAGGAACTTGGTTTTGGTTTCTAAAAAGAACAGTGAACTCCCTTTAAAATTCCATTTCAATCCGATCTCAGTGACTCAGAAAAGTCGGAAATTCTTCCCAAAAATGCAAACCCAATACTTATATACTGCAAATGATGAAATCATTGAAAATATGGATAAGTATATAATAACATATCCTATAGATGTGAAGTACGTCTTAAATCCTACCTTGTTGAAAACCGAAAAAAAGATCACAACAGACAATATCAAATATGTGAATGTATGCCTCACACAAACAATCCCAACACACCAATTGATGGAACTAAAAATCTCGAAATTTGCTGTGGATGTCCCAAAGGATTTGACAGATTATTCACCATTAAACTACGCAACGAGGCTGTGCCCGTCATTCTTTGCTTATAACTCATTGACGAGTTTTAAGTTCCCAAACACAATGAGGAAGTTTGGCAAAGAACTTTTCAGTGGATGCAGCCAACTTGTCGAAGTTGACTATGCATATTCGAGTGGAACAATTAAGGAGAGAACATTTAGTGGGTGTCATGCGCTTAGAAGAGTCAAATTATCACCGTTTAATTCTTTGAGGGAATTGACGCTGATTGATATAAAGGTTGTGAATGTCAGTGTCAATGGAAATGAGATATATGGGAGAGTACCCTACAGAATATTTAAGACTATGAAGAATGTTGTTTGTAATGAGGTGTTCTTTGGAAAAGAAGACTACATGAAAGGCGAGAAACAAATTCCAGACGGCGTGGTGTCTATTGAGTGTGGGTGCTTTAATTGTTTATATGACTTGAAAGAAATGAATATACCAGACAGTGTGACTGAAATTGGAGATTGTGCATTCCATAGGTGTGCCGCACTCACAAGAGTAAAGGTGTCCAAAAACCTTAAAAAGATTGGCTGGATGGCGTTTGGGTTTTGCGAAAAGCTTACAAATATTGAATTTCCACCAAGCGTCAATACAATACCAACGAGATGCTTTGTGGAATGCTCGAGTCTGGAAACAGTGAAAGGACAAAATCTCACAAACATTGAAACCGAAGCGTTTTTAGATTGCAAAGCGAAGGTTGTTAAAGCGTAAGTCCATGCTGTTTGTTGTTATGGTTTACTTTTTGTTCAAGAAAAACAGATGAGTAAGACACAAGATTGTTTAACATTTGTCGATTTGTTTTTTGATGAACTTAGTGTTAACGTAATTCTTGTCCAAGTCAAGACTCCATATCATTGCACCGCCAAGCTTGTGTTTGCAGACGTAGTCTGTTTTATATTTGAATGTCGTCTGATCATCAAACGAGAAGAACTGATCGCCAGAATATCCATACATCGTCATCGATTCAGGGTCGTACTGCACGTTGCTCGATGGAATTGCCGCATCTATCTCGTACTTTGCCAGATATCCATTCTCTCCTGTGCACTGTCCTGACCGACTCGCACCACTTGTGGGTGATCCCATCAAATGGTCATTTGCGAAGGTCAGTGTCCACCCTCTTCCATAATGAGCCATGCCAACGATCAACTTGTGAGGGGGGACTCCTTCGGTCAAATACGCTTGGACGCAGTCGTGGACACTCAGAGTGTCGTCTGCGTAAAGTGCTGTGTGCGACCCAGTGACTTCGTCCCAGGCGCCATGTAAATCGTACGTCATCAAATTTATCCAGTCGAGGTATGGGTGGAACTTAGACACCTCCAAATTCACGATGTTCTTTGGACCAGCTGGTGCTGCGATTGTAAGCAAAAGCCTCTTTCGATTTCCAGTCAGCTTTTCGGCATTGATGGCCTCTCTGAACTCTTTGAGTAACAAAGTGAAACTTTGTGTATCTACAGGACGTCCTCCTTGGTCTTCATTGGCTGGATACTCCCAGTCGATGTCAATTCCGTCCAAGTTGTACTTTCGTGCAAAGTCCATCGCGCTTTTGATAAATGTAGCCCGTGATGTTTGTTTCTCGGCCATCTCACTGAAAAGGTGTTTTGTCGATTCGAAAAAGTTGAAGTTCCACCCTCCAATCGACGCCAATACTTGTAGGTTTGGGTTTCGAGATTTCAACGCAACGATTTTGGGAATGTTTTGGTCGTCGTTCCACTCGTATTCCTTTACTGTATACGACGAATCGAACACGACAAACGCATAGTTGATCACGTCAACGATCGTCGGGTCGACATTTTCTGGTGTGAACTTGCACGCCCATCCATCAATTGACGCCCATCTATATTGCGCCCAATTTGTAAAGTAAGACACCATTTTCTTCTCAATGTTTTCTTCCGAGCTTTCTTCTTGTTCCGAGGAACTTTGTGGTTTCTCTGATGACTCCTCGGGTTTTGGCTCTTCTGAAGATTCTGGTTTTTGTGGTTCGCTCGAGCTTTCTTCTGGTGGTTCAGGTGGTTTTGATGAACTTTCTGGTGTTGGCTCTTCTGAAGACTCTGGTTTTGGTGGCGCTGCCGACGAACTTTCGTCAGGCAAGTCTGGGGTTTCTGAGCTCTCGAAGTAATCTCCAGGTTTCAATGAGCAGTCTGGGAGATCTGTCCACGACCACACGCATGGGTTATATGCAGTCCGGCCACACTTACAGACTGTGGTTCCCTGGCACTTTGATTTCTGGCCTTGTTTTTGTCCATAACACCAGAGGTACGATGTGTCGTCGATACAATAGAACCCATTATCAAGTCCTTCGCATGTTTGTGAATGCACACTCACAGTTTCCAATAACACAATAAACGCAAGTGCAAACATTTTCGCTTTGAAATTCTCGAGCTTTTTTACCCCTTAAATGTGCTTTCGTTCCGACACGCATATTAAAATTGAGGAATTTCGAAAAATGATAAAACGAGATTGAGATTTGAAAAATGAAAGCTTGTTTAAGCGTAGATCATGAACTAAAGAAGGTTGTAAGTCTTGAATTATTTAGTATTACAATACACGCTTGTAAAAATGGTTTAGACTTTATTTTTCAATATAAATAAAGATCAAAAAATAGAAACAAATTATAATCAATCAAAAAGTGAATTACATCGTCAAATTACACAAACCATTCAGAGCACTTTGTTGTATAAAACCGCACATTAACAGGACTGAACACCCCTCTTTGGTGAATTCTTGTACCCCGATCATCGTGATTTATGTTCTCGATTTTTTCCCAAGAGGTTTCTTCCCGTGTTTCGCTCTTAGTCTCGTTCTTGAGGCTTTTCTCATGAGAATTCACCCACTCAAATGGGTCGCACGAGACGTTGGTCTTAACTGAAACGACTTCAGTGAATATCTTCATGATGGCACTGTCAGCCCCTTTAATATCAACGAACGACTTTTGTGAACACCGACCAGACAAATTTCTTGAGAGGAGTGACTCGGTGATTCTCTTTCCAAAGATGACCAACCCGTCTCTTGTGAATGGGCCGACTTCTTTAAATATTTTAAGTTTCAGTGTTTTTACTGCTGTTGTCCGTTTTGCCAATTTGAACGTGTCTCCAGCAACAATTTTAGAAACCATATTAAATATCGAGACTTCTTTATCTCTGCGGACATTCTTGTCTGCCGAATTTTTTGGAAAGGTCGAAAGAAGGGTCTTAGATACTTCCACCCCATTGATACATGTGGACGCAATCGACAAATGAGCCAACGTGTTTTTCGACTTTTTGGAGGGAAGTTTGACAATCATGGAATGACCTAAGACGATGTAGAGGCCAATGATTGTTGCGTTGGAGAGTCTCTCGCGGTCGACGGACATGTTTCTGTTGATCGATTGTGTTGTGCTGCGCGTTGACATTTGTATCAGTGAATAAAGGATTCGGTGTTATACTTTTCGTGCTTGAAGGAATAAGTGATGAATTTATAAGAGAATAATAATAAATTAACAATGAATGGTAATTAAAACGAGTCCTATTTTCGAATTTTTTAATAGAACAAGTAATTTAATTAAAACAGTCAAAAAAGAAGTGAAAAGCTAAAATGTTTTGCGTTGTTTATTTTTAGATTAGCTGTTTTGAACTATATTAATATAAAACCAGTTCTAATAAGATGATTTTGTCCATCCGAATAGACCCACTGTTTACCTTGAAGTTCACTGACACTTTCTATTGATAATAACTTAAAAACATATTAAAATTGTCTAAGTGTTTTTTGATACCAAACTCTGTTATTGACAATTTTATATTGCTTTTTTGTTGTTGTATAATTATAATTCATGTTCGCAGTAATGGCCCGATTTCTTGTATTCATTTAATGTCAATGTGATTCAAAAAAAAAGTTTTTTCATATTAAAGAGAACTAATTATTAAAAAACAACAAATGGATCATTCATTATGAAGATAAAATGTCAAGCAGAACTAAAATGATGTATACACCTGTCTTGTTTAACATAAAATTTGACAAATAAAGCGAACATTAATTAAAGTTGACTTGTTTATTTTTAGTCCAAAAATGCTTCCATTTTGAAAGTAAAAAAAATATTTGCCTGTTTTTTTGCCCCATTTTGAACAACAAATTTTTTTTTGGACGTTCTAAAATAGAAGTGAAACCAAGTAGAAAGAGGAATAGCAATTTTGGGAAGAGCAAACCGATGGGAGTTAATTTCTGTTGTTTTTAAATGGAAGTTTTAAAAAAAACAAGCCAACAAAGCGCGCCATTTCCAACTTTTTATTCAACATGAAATCACTTACAATTATTTTTTAAATACCCATTATTAACAACCACTAAGACTATCTAGTAGTGCTCAAAAATTTTAAGATTTTACCAAAAAGCACATTTGTAAATAATTGTTTTTTATTTTACAACACTTTTGGAATTATTTCTCACTTCCTGATTTTTTAAACATAAAATGACTAATAATTTCTATTTCAACCAATTAGTTTGTGTTGTGGGATAGTTATAATTCATAGTTTTATTAAGTATTTTTTTAATATACCAAAAAAATGTTTTTAATCAAATAGCGATTTGTTGTTTGTAAATAATGAATTTGTTTTTAATAATTTATTGTTTTTAATAATAATAATGAAATATAGTTTTTTATAGCAATTTTTCACATTATAAAAAAAATTCAATTTTTTTTGGTAATTATTTTGAGATTTTTTGTTCTACTTTTCATAGCATACAAAACTATTGCCCATAGTTAGTTTAACCATTAAACTTATATGAAATCAATTGTTTAATTATGGTAAATATATTAGTAA
>NW_004191835.1:208774-217477 GCF_000330505.1 Entamoeba invadens IP1
ATTCATACTCATTGTTTCATCAAATAACAAATTTATATTTTTTTTTAATTAACCACTATCATGACTTTATCTAAAGAATTTTTTTATCTTTAATAATATTTAAATCAAATACTCTGAATATACAATAGTTTTGAATATATCTTAATATAAAGCAATCTTAACACTTAAAATAACGCCCTGATTTTTGTTTTGGCCTGTTTTTTCAGGGATATTAATCACATTTTTGATGGTTTTCCTTTTTTTGACTTGTGTATTGTTTATGGACATAATACAAACTCTATAAAAACGGAAATTTATTTAATAAACTCGAGAGTTCCCCGATTTTTAAACCACTTGAATTTTGTTCAATGTTATTTAAAGTGTTAATTGACTCAGTTTTATTAAAAGATTAAATTAAGTGGATAAATACAGTTGGGCTATTGAACCTTCGCCCAGCAAATTAACCTTAGCCCAAAGAAAAACTAATTATTTTCTATTGTTATATTAAAATAATAAACTATACCCATATAAAAGTCAATTTTTTGAAATATTTGTTTTTTTAGTAAAAACCCGTGTTTTTAAAGAAAAAAATAGGAATTTCTTTGGGCTAAAGTACATTTCCCGGGCTAAGGTTCATTTTCCCTACTGTAGTAATTACGAACAAAAACCAAAAGAAAAAACCAAGTAAATTTCCACTTGTTTTTTAAATGAATAAAAATATAAACAATAGTAAATTTATTAATAATAAATAATATATGATAACTGAAAAAGATGTATTTATATAACGAAATATAATACTTTTATTACAAGAACAGTCGAAAAAGACCAAATCAACTCTAAAAAATACTTTTTGATGTCTTTGAGTAAAGACGACTACCGAGAGAGGATTATAACTGAAATAGTCGACACTGAGGTTACATATGTTGACTCTTTACACACATGTATGGTGTATTACTACGAACACTTTCTGAATGATACTCCTCAAGTTATAAGCACAAAACAAACGGAAGACATCTTTCTCTTTTTCGATCAAGTGTATAACACAAACAAACAGTTTTTGTTGGACATCCAGTCGTCAAAAGTTGCTCAAACGCTCTCACAGAACATCGGGGAGTTGTTCAAGAACTTCATCCCGTATTTCAGAGTGTACTACCAGTTTCTTGGAAACACTGCTATTTCGTTACATACACTAACTCAACTCGAGCAATCAAAGACCATCGCAAATTACTTTGAGAAACTCAGAATAGCTATTCCGGGACAAAATAAGTTGGACGTTAGAGGTTTTCTTATTATGCCTGTTCAACGCCTCCCTCGCTATAACTTACTTTTAACAGACTTACTTAAAAATACCCCGCAGACACACACCGACTATCCCTATTTAATCGTCGCACTCAAAGAAATGAAGAAACTTACCGACTCTGCAAATAAGGCGATTACCGCCGCGGAGAGGCGGAGGAAGTTGTTTCTTGTAGAGACTCGTATCTCCGGGTTCTCGGGGACTCTTGTTGAGCCGCACCGAGTGTTTCTTAAAGAGGGAAGTCTTCGAAAGGTATGTCGGAAAACGACGAAAAGTCGATACTTCTTTCTTTTCAATGACATACTTATATACGGATCAGGTGATCAGAGTCACGTGAGTGTGTCTCAGGTGTCCGATGTGGTGAATATAGTCGTGAAAGATATTCCGACGTCCGTCAATTCGTTTGAAATCTTCACTGATAAGAAGTCGTTTATTGTGTTTGCTGAGAATGTTGTTGAGAAGCGCGAGTGGATGGACGAGCTTGAGAAAGCCGCAAAGGCCGAAGTTGAAAATTTGAAAACACGGAACAAAGAAAGTGATGCGTTTATCAAGCCATTGTTTGTACCGGATGACTCTGTGACGAAGTGTATGTTATGTGGTAAACAATTCTGTTGCTTTGAGAGAAGACATCACTGTAGGTTTTGTGGCAAATGCATTTGCGATGACTGCTCCAAATACCGAATGCCATTACCACCACTCAATTTATTGGAAAGAGGATGTTCCGCTTGCTTTGATCGACTTGTGCTCTCCGCAAGACCAGTCGATAAAGATAAAATAAGAAGCTCAATATATGGAAATTCATCAGTCGATTCGACTAATTATTAATTTGGATGTTGTGTGTTGGTTTCTTTTTATGATAAAAATATCTGTAATAAATAACTATATTTTAATATTTATTTTATAGTCCCCCGCTAAAAGGTATAAATTTCCGACAAATGGTCTAAAGAAACCATATTATAGTTTTTTGAAATTATGATTTTAGATTGTGTTTCAATTTGACATTTATTTCTTTATATTGAAAGTATTTCAAAATAAACTAAAATTTTACTAAATTATAATACATTGTCAAAAATAGATTAAAGGTGAACTGAAAAACAATTTTAATGGATAATGCCGTACATGTGCATTTATTTGGACAATACCAAAAAACCAAACCTGCAACTGGGATGGTTTTCGACAATTCAACCAATTCTTTGGATGTATTAATTGTGTTGCTCGCTCAAAATAACATAACCTTTGCAAGCTTAACACAATTTGCTTCTCGTTTCCTTCAAGTTCTTGATTTGGGGATATTTGGTGGGCTTAAAAGTTTAATGTCTTATTTTAAAGCGAAAGACGGTTTTGTAAATTTGCTTTTTCAAGAAGAAGTCAAGAAGGAAAATGTGGATGGTAATTTGTTTTAGAAAAAACATTTTTCACAATATTGAACTCGGAAACAGACTAAGAAAGTTAATTGATGATATTGGTGGATTCTTTATTTGTGGTTACAACACCTCCTTTTAATATTATTGCTTTTAAACAAGCTGTCACAGTCAACTGGATTGACAAAACACACCAAAGTGTCATGTATTAATTGATTGCCGTTATCTTTTAAACCAATTAAAAAGCTTGACAAAAATTGATTCAATGTGATTTTTTGTTTTTTGTTTTTTTAATGTTATTTGTGTTATTTTCACTGTTTTTTACAATTATAGTTTAAAATAATAAATTATAGTTTCTTTAGACCATTTGTCGTGTTTTTATTGCTTTTAGCGGGGGACTATATTATGATTTATACTATAATTATTTTTATAGTTTTGGAATCAATATATAATATTGTTTCTAATTTATCAAATTAATAATTTATTATATTAAAATATTATTCTAATCGTAATATCTAAAAATAAAATTATAACTATTATATATAATTAAATTATAATAACTTTTTTTTCAACAATAATATATTTTAAAATTAAAGTAAAGCAAACTATTAAACTAATTAATTTAATGGTTTTTTATTATTATACAATATATATTCTATTGAATTTATAATATTAAATCACTAAAATAGTTTTTGTTATCTTAATTAAAAAAAATGAGGTAAAAAATATGTGGCAAGAAATATTTCTTTATTGAAACAAACTCAAAATGTGTTATTATATGGGATTTATTACTAACAAACAAATCCTAAAATTTTTGAAAATTTCTTATAACACAAATGTTGATGTTGGTTTTAATAGAGTTTGTGGTGTAAAGATATTACCTATTTCCTTTTTTTATAGCAAAACACTTGATTAATAACAGCAAAAACGAGTCAATAATACCAAACGAAAATATTGCTTTATAAATGCAACAAACACTCTTTTTAAACAACATTTTTCTTTTTATTTTTCTTCAAAAATAATTAAAATATTCTAAAGTTCATCCCATTAATAATAAATATAACTTATTATTATTAAGTAATAATAAAAGATTAGTTGTTTATTATTTTTTTTCGTTTAAAATTCCATTAAAAATTCTTTTATAGCGAAAAAGAGTCGTAACAATTTTTAACAATTTAGTTCCCATTTTCGTATAATATACACAAAAACCCCAACAAAACATTTCAGTTGAATTAATTAACGAGTAATATTTTCTCTTTTTTATTTAAAACAACGAGTTTTTTTTTGATATCAGTTACAACCATTTCGAAATTATTACACTCAAAAAGATTGTACAATAACCGTTTTAATTAAAATGACTGTTAATTATAAAAACTCGTTAAATAATATGACATAGATATTACCAAAAACAAGAAGTTCAAAAACGAACAAATAAATCATAATGGTGCTATCTGTGTGCCTAACAATCCTTTTGCTTTTAAACAGGTCTTATGGAGTTGAATGTCCTAGTGGTTGTCTTAAAGAGTGTTTCTTATCAAACGTGTGTTCACAATGCAAACCAAATTATGAAGAAAATGATACTTTTTGTCGGTATTGTAAATCACCAAATTTTGAATTAAACATTTCTCAAAACAATTTAGCATTTTATAAAATGAACAATGACTGTTTGCCTATTGAATCAATTAGACAATTTGAATATAATATACCAGTAAATTGTTTGACTCTTCAAAATAACGACTTGACTTTTTCTTTTGGAAAAGATGATCAGTTTGAATTCCCGTTTTACATCAATAAACACAGAAGAGAAGCACTACAAGGCATTTGGATCAAAGTACCTCACAACAACGAATCATCAGAAAATCGATTATCATTGACTTTTTCAAAAATAGTTCAAAAGTCGAATTATTGTGAATTTTTAACAGAAAAATTTGCAACGCAAAAAATGAGCGAAAAAAAATACAAAATTCGTACTCACAGAATAACAAGTAAAAAATTACAAATTGTTCCACAAATTGTTATTTCTCTTTTTACAGAAAGCGACTTGAAAAATCGAAAAAGTGATGGACAAATACTATTTGAAGGTAATAAAAATACATATCAGATTGACTTTAAAAACACGGCCAAAGAAACTGTTTATGTATCTGTGATTTGTTTGAGTTTCTGTGATACAACGATGTCACTCACAAAATTTCAAAACACTGAAAATTATACAAATAATCAAATTGCTCTTTCAACCGCTCTTGACTCAAAGACGATTTTTTTAAAATGGGAAAACGAAATAAGTTTTGAAAAAACAACTTGTTTGCCAAACAACTATGTAAGGGTTTTTTATATCGAAAATGACATAACTTTTAAAACTGGAATTTCTATGATAACAATTTTGGGTGACTCAAAAATTCAACAAAACATTTTTATCGCAAAAATTGAAAAATGTGTTGGGCTTTTGGGTATTTTTTTGCCGCATCATAAAAAGTCCATTGATGTTAGTGTATCGCACAAAATTGCCATTTTTAGCGATTCAAATGACAATTCACAGATTTCAATTGAAGTGAAACACATTTGTAGCAGTGGGTGTGGAGAAGATGAAAACCGTGGATATTGCTCGATAACGACCGGGGGTTGTGTGTGTAAAGAAGAGTACTTTGGTGATGGCTGTGAAAGAAAGTGTTTTTTTAACAACAAGTGGAATTTTAGTGACAAAGAAACAGACAAAAAGTGTTATTTTGGAACAGCACATTGTAGTGCAAAATGTGAGTGTGAAGATGGGTACTTGATATATAACCACACATGTATTATATCCACATGTCTTCACACCTCAGAATTTCAAAATACATCCAATGAGTGTCTATTTAATAGTGTTGGGTGTAATGAATCATGTCAATGCAACTCATCCTATTTTTCATATGAAAATTCGTGTGTATCAACTTCTTGTGGTAATGAAATACTTGAGATGGGGGAGGACTGTGATTCTTCGCAACATTGTTTAAAGAATTGTAAATGTGAAAAAGGTTACTTTTTAATACAGAAAAACAAGTGTGTATCATTGGGAATGGTTGTTGGGATATCAATAAGTTCTGTGGTTGTGTTATTCATTATTTGTATAACAATAACTATCGTGGTCATCACCAAAAAACACTCTAAAGTGATCGAAAAAGTCACCGACCAACAACCCGAGTATTATATGTACTTTTCAGGATCGTCAAATGTTATACCCAATACAGAACACAGGCACATGATATCTCCTCTCATTTTCGACTTTGGCAACACAACAGAAGATGTCAAAGTATTTGAAACTTTGTACCAAAATTATGACGTTAGAAACACATCTCACAAGAAATATATGTTGCTCCTCATCCACACACCAAACACCCCAAAATATGTCTTTCACTTCTCTCCACAGTCAAATGTCATTCCTCCCAATACAAAGAAATCATGTAAAGTATATATGACTTTGTACTGCACAACTCAAGTAAAAGGTATGAAAATCCCATACACCATTTTCTTTTCAAACACTAAGTCGACTCTTTTCAAAATTTCTGAGTTGCTTAAAAACAAAAGTTTCACCGATTGGACGTCATTCGACGAAAAAACAATGCAAACGTACTTAAAGGATGTTACTGTGAGATATCATCACTACTTTATTATATCAACCAACGCCGAGTCATCGACACACATTGACTTCGATGAAATAAATTTACTCGAAGACCCAATTGCGGAAGGCGCAATGGGGAAAGTGTATTTAGGTCGTTATCGTAGTCTTCCCGTAGCAGTGAAACAATATCGATGGAGTGGTCTGACCGAGAATGAATACTCTTCTTTGAAAAAGTCGGTCATTAGTGAATGCAATTTAATGAGTAAATTGCGGAATCCATATGTGGTCAATTATGTTGGCTCAGTCACTTATATTCCACAGATCTCATTGGTAATGCAGTACTTAGTCCTCGGCGCATTGAGTGAATTTCTCCACAACACGTCGCGCAGTTTTTTGCATTTGAGTTTTAAGTTGAAAGTCAAAGTCTTACTCGACACGTCTAAGGGAATGACTTTTCTTCACCAAAATAAAATACTCCATTTGGACTTAAAACCCGACAATTTGCTTGTTAACTCCCTCTTCCCAGACTCGCAATGTTGTATCAAAATTACCGACTTTGGGACAGCCGCATTACTCTCAAGCCAAATTGAAGAAAAGGGCCTTGGAACTCCAGTCTACTTGGCGCCAGAAAGCTTCACTGAAGATGTGTACACAGAAAAGAGTGACATTTTTTCATTTGGAATAACGTGTTGGGAAGTCTTTTATCAACAAGAGCCATACAGTGAGTTCAAATCAATTTTTGAAATTAAAAACTTTGTAAAAAG
Source organism: Entamoeba invadens IP1 (assembly GCF_000330505.1). Lineage (NCBI taxonomy): Eukaryota > Evosea > Mastigamoebida > Endamoebidae > Entamoeba > Entamoeba invadens. Next base: position 215,768 of record NW_004191835.1, read on the forward strand.
TGGAAATCGACTTAAAATTGATGAAAAAATGCCAGAGGAACTAAAAAGAATGACGGAGAGGTGTTGGGATAGTACACCAGAGAAGAGGGGAAATTTTGAAGAATGTACCCATGTACTTGAAGCTCTTGTAAAGAGAGAAAAGGAGTTTCAAAGACTTGATAAATATGTCGACGAAGAGAAAATACAAAAATTTGTGTTGGATAAAAATGAAGAACTGCGAAAAAAGATCATAACACTTGGGAATGAATAATGTTATTTAGTGTTTTTAGTTTTGGATTTAATAAATCGTATGAGTTAAACTTGAAAATGTTATATAAATTTTCATGTATTGATAATTGTTGTTAAGGTGAATGCCTAAAATTTGTGAGTTGTAAATATAATAAAGTCTGTGTAAAAACGTTGTCCGCTTGACAAAAATTTACACAAAATAAGTTTAAAAAAATAGGAATTAGGAAAAAACGTTGGAAACCAGGTAAAAATTATGAAACAATGTTTTTGGAGTGTTTCGAACGGTTTCCCGAAATATTTTAGTTTTTTTGGTCCAAAAAATGCCTGGATAACGTTTTTAGACTGACTCTGTTATCAAATGTTTGTCAAAATTGTTGTGTAAAATTAAACAATTTTTGTTCTTCATGTTTCTATTAAAAAATCAGATAATTGGTTGAACAAATTAAGTTTGTTGGTAAAATATATTTCAAATATAAATATCAAAATGATATTTTATGAATAAAATATTATAATTATTAAACATAAATAAAATGATATGTTTTTTATTAAAAAATAAGAAATTAATATCATTTTTAATATTCAAATCTTTGAACAAATTTAAAACAGCGAAAACAGTAATCTTGAATAGAATTGAAGATAATATTTATTACTATAAAAACTAATAATAAGTACTATTCACCAAATATTTATTTATACTATATATATAGTATTTTTATTATTAAAAAATAGTTTACAACCAATCATTTGGTTTTAATGTTTAAATATAAAGAACGTTAACTTGGAAATAGAACAATTACTCCAACACTAACCATTTCATTCTGACATTCACAAGAAATTCATCTTCACTAAGAAATACACAAAACAACGAATTAAAGACAGTAAATAGCACCTGACGTGTTGTATAACTGAGAACACATAATGGATTTCACGAGCATTATACAACGAGTCGACTAAAACGCCTACCTTTTCGAGTTTGAATGTGTTGAGCATTTTTGGACTCGACTCGATGTGGTTGTTGATCTCTTCTAAATGGACGCCATCTCCAAGTAAAAAAGCTATGACAGGCATTTTTGGTTGTGTATGCTCCTCGAACTGTTTTCGGTATTTCTGGCTCTGATTTGTTATAGAATACAGTTCTTTCAGTTCGTAGTATTTCCTTTTCACTTTCACATCGCACGACTGTCTGTCAGTTTGTTGGTTTATTTCCAAAATTTTATAATAAGGGTACTATCAAGTGAAGAGTACAGAAGCGGACAAACAAACAGAAAACGCCTTCGAGACACTTTTTTCACTGATCATCAAAGAAGTGATTGCGGAATACATCAAACAACTGATATTAAAATTACCATATACCATTAACTTGTACGACACTTTGATGAAGAACGACACAACCTTTTTAGTTGGTTTAGTCTTGATAGTTTGTGTTGTGAATACTTCGAACATCGAGACTTTTTGTGTGTACTTTCAAGGGATGTAAATTCT
>NW_004191835.1:217577-221818 GCF_000330505.1 Entamoeba invadens IP1
ACTCAGAGTTTGACATCTCCAAGTAACTCTTGGTCGACCATGACTATTTGTTCAGCAATGAACTTGGACTTTATGTTATATATCTTCGTTGTTTTTGCGTCTTTACAAAGATACATTTTCTCGACGTCAAGTTCTATAAGAAAGTTTGTTTTAGTACATTTAATGAAGCCCATTAATATACTATTTTTCTTCTTGGGAACATACAACAAGTTGTTCTTAATTTTTCTCAAAACGTCGGGAATGAACAAATCTTTGGTAAAGATCACGGAGTCCAACACACTCTTTTTGAACTCTGCGGACTCGTCTGTCTCGTCTTTAAAAAAAGACGTCCATGTCAAAACGATGTCTTCAAGCCGCTTGATTTTCGGTCGTAACAACTTTTCGTCAATGCAATTCTTCTCGTCTTCAAGCCGATTATACAGGTCAAGTACTTTACTCAAAAAAGCTTTAGGGGTCATATACGTCGTACTCTGTATTACAAAAATGGTTGTGCATAACTCACCAACTTCAAACATCGACTCCCAATGGACATCCTCAGACATGCCAATTAAGTCACCGTCATGACTATACATCAGGACATCCGTGTCATTAAATATTTGTTCCTGACACGTGAAGAGTGTATGAAGAAACGCTCTGATGTTTTGAGGGTGTGGAAATTTGCTGGTGTCGTAAAGCATTTCGAAGAGTAAAGGGCGTTGTTCGTCTTTAATTAATCTGAGTACAAGGGCTTCTAACAACAAGCGGTTATTCTTCGTCAGTTTCCATACGACATATTTGACATACCACATCTTCCGAGAGTTCTCAGAAAAGACTTCAGGCTCCTCGAAGAAGTATATCCCAAGTTGTTTAAAAACATTTAAAAACTGTTTCAACGTCATCTTTTCGACTAAAAGTAGAAAGTCAAATGGGACGGAATCTTTTGGAAAATAATAAAAGAGTGACTCAACGTCTTTGTCGTAGCTCGAAAGACGTCGTTTGAAAAACATGCTCCTGTGCCGGACGCGTGGGTGGATAGCTTCAATTTCCATTTGAAAGTTGCGAATATCATATTTTGGTTCTTCATAATAACAAAAAGAAGAAGTACATCTAGTTTCTTTATTAGTATTCTATAGTATATTTCAACCAACTACCAAAGTCATTTTTTAAATGAAGAAATTACTTGTAAAAAAAAAGACTGAAAATGTTGAATTTTTATTGACGACATTACTCAGTAAAATGCAGAAATGTTTAGGAAAATCCATCCTTGTATTGTTCAAGTTGTATAGAAAAATGCTAATTAACGAGTAAATTCATTTTAATTTTTAAAATTAACATTATAAGTAATAAGAACCAATGTCTAGTTAACAACACACAAGAAACCCAAAAATACACCATCATTTCAAAATACATGAGTTGGGTGTTTAATATTGGTGTGTGGTATTAATAGTCTTAATCTATTTTAATGTAACAATACTAAAAAATCTATAAAAGTTGAATGAGAAACTAAATGTCCATTTTTGCAATCAATTATTTCATATAAATAAAAAATTATCACTCGAAATAATATGTTCTTTTACACTAATTAACGGGAATATTAGTAGTAATAATATTTATCGTTCTTTTACATAAATGAAAGTGACAAATTGGTCTCTTATTCACATAAATTATGATTGAAGTTAAAAATGAAAAAGTGAATTGTATTGAGGTGAATTGAGATAAATTTGTATTAAAAATAAACTATATATAAATTATAAATATTTAATCTAGTTTTTTATTTTGATAACTATTATTTATTATTAATATAAGATATAAGATGAGTCTAAAAAACCTCTTATATTGTTTTAAATCGAAATATTTTTGATATAAATGAAAAATGAATGTTGATTAACAATTGAACTTAAGTGTGAGAATCAGTTGAATTTCAATCAAAATGTAGTGCAAACATTTAAGAGTTTTTGACATCAACTGTTATTAACAATAACAGTTTTGTTGTAACAACTGCAATACAGTAATTGCAAATTTTTTTATATCAGACATTATTAAAACAATTTATATAAAAAATATAATATTAATATGTTTAATAAAATTTATAATTTGAATTAATTGTCAGAACAGTTTTTATACCTATTTTTCTTGTACAATACAAACAATTTATCAAATATATCAACACACAACCTTCTTTAATCATTCTTAGCAACTTGAAGTCGTTTTAAAAAATATTAAGATTTTTCAAAAACAGTTTACATAAATAAATGTAATGTGACTTTATAACTTGATTTATCAATAAAATAACAATTAAAGCATGGAATTTTTTAATATAAACATAAACTCAAAGTTTTTACGATCTTTTTTATTTTGAAATGGTGTTTAATAATTACTTTTTCTCTACAATTACTTATATCAATTTGAGTGATTATAGTTTATTGAAAAAAGTTAAGAATATTAAATTGTTAACCTTGACACTAAATTTCCATGTTAATAACTTTTGATCAATTAGTCATTATTTCGATTACAAAATATACAACTGGTTTTTTAAAATGAAATACTTGCTGATATTAATGCAAGATTTTAGCTTATTATAAAAAACAAAATCTCAAATTTCTGCTGTAATAACACTATATCTAAAGAATCTATTCTCAATGACTTAAAAAAGTAAAAAATGATGTTCGAACAATTACTTCTTATTTGTTGTAGACTTCTTAGACGATTGAGATACCCTCTTCTGTTTTAAAATTTGGGTTTTCTTTGATTCTGCCTGTTTGACCAACTTCTTTTTCTTCTCTTGTAATTTCTTCTTCTGAGCTTGAGCTTTCTTCTTAATCATTTGTTCCTTCTTGATTGCTGCCGCTTTCTTTTTCTGCGCTTGGATCTTTGCGTTGTTTCGAAGTCTTTGTGCTTTTAATTGTGCATTCTTCTGCAACCGTTTCGCCTTAATTTGAGCGTTCTTTTTAATTTGCTCTTGTTTGCGTTTTGATGAAGTTTTACCGAGTTTCTTTGTTGTCGACTTTTCAAGCTTTTTAAACTTCTTTGTAATACTTTTGCCAAGCTTGCCAAACTTCTTCTCTGCTTTCTCACCAACTTTCTTGATAGTACTCACCGTCTTTCTTGGAAGAACTCGTGCCTTCTCGCCCAACTTCTTTGCTTTGCTTTGTTCTTTCATCATCGAATCAACAACTTTAGACCCAAGAGCTTTCCCCTTTTGAAGCATAGTGTCCATCTTTTGTATTGCTTTCTCTCCAGCTTTTTTCATCCCTTGAAGAGCTCGAGTGGGTATCTTTGATGCCACTGCTTTACTGACTCCTTTTGCTATCTTTGCAACAGACGAAGCCGTTTTAGTCTCCGCCTTTTGAATCGATTGCGTTGCTTTGTTCTTGTATTTGTCAAACATTCCCTTCGTGGCTTTGCCGATACTCGAAGCAAAATTTGACGCGTTAGAAACTAAAGTCCCTGCCGCTTTCTTTCCTTTGTTCATATACTCTTTACCCTTTCCAATGACATTCTTCGTTTTTTCCATCATATTGTCTGTTTGGTCTTTAATGGTATTTCTAAACTTCTCAGCAGCTTTTTGTGCATTTTTATTGATCGAGTCTTTTGTGTTCTTTAAGATATTCTTTGCACCTTTTATCATGGTGGTGGCAATTTTCTTGGACTTTGTACTTCCTTTTTCATCTTTAGTAGCAAAACCTTCGATCACATCTTTCACTCCATTGACTTTATTCGTTAATTTATCTTTTGCGCCTTTAAAGCCATTCGTCTTTTTGTCTTTCATCTCCTTGATTTCGTTCTTTGTTTTGTCTTTGGCTTCTTTTATACCGTCTTTGAGAGTGTCTTTCATGTTATTAATCCCATTCACAAACTTCTCTTTCGCTCCTTTCAAACTATTAACAACACCGTCTTTCATCCCTTTCAGACCATTCACAAGGTTGTCTTTTGCGTCTTTGGCTTTGTCCTTCACATTTTTGAGACCATCTTTAATGCCATTCACTAAACTGTCTCGCAATTTCTTGGGCACGTTTTTGCCAATAATATCCTTTGCAGCACTCACTAACTTCTTAAGACCATTTTTCCCCTTATCAAGTAATTCGGTACCTTTCTTCTTGAGCTTGTCCATCATTTCTTTGATCTTTGAACGCCCTTCTTTACTCTTTCCAAATATCTGCTGGAGCTTCTCTTTAGTCTTTTGTAAGACTTCTTTGACCTTATCTTTTGCATTTTGGGGCTTGTTGGTATTACCACTGTTTTGCCCACTTCCACTATTCCCA
>NW_004191835.1:221918-223289 GCF_000330505.1 Entamoeba invadens IP1
TTGTATCACTGGAGCAGATTCTCCTCCAGCATCTCCAGCAGGCGCACTTCCGTCGTTTCCTCCAGCACTTTCAGGGTCTGGTGTTGTTGGACTAGTTGGTTCTGTAGTTGGTTCATTAGTTGGTTCGGTTGGTGCAGTAGGGGTTGTTGGAGCTGTTGGGGTATTCGATGTTCCTGGTTTATAATTTAAGTCGACATCAACGCCGCACATGTTTATATCGCCATCGTACTGTTTCATATATGGGTTGGTGTATGTATTAAATTGGTACTTTGGGTTCTTGTAATCATCAAATGAGGCTGTGTGATCGTAGTGAGAGTACCACATTGGAAGTGCAGCAGCTGTTTGAGAGACATAACCACTACCCATGACACTTGGCCAAACTCCAGATGACGAGTATATACCATATCTGATTCCAGACCCACTCGCTGCTTGCAACAAGTCTTCCAAGAACTTTCTGTTGGTCTGTGTGTTCTTAGACCACGAATTGACCTCCACATCAAACCACAAAGTGTTGAAACTGAGTCCAGAAGACTGCGCTGATGATAGGAACGAACTCAGTTGACCAGAAGGGTTTCCACAATTAACACACGGGTAAAAGTACACGTCAATGTCATTAATCCCCAACGATTTTGCGTTGGCATACGTTCTCGGCGCTTCTTGGTCAAAGACATTGTTAGATCTCCATCCTCGTATAACTCTATTGTGTTAATCGTATTAATTATTGTGGTGTTCAATTGTATTGTTTTTTGATGATGACTATAACAGATATATAGTTTACCAACTTTGACATTGATACAACGAGAAAGTTAAGTGTTTTGACGGAAATTCGGAGATCACGCAAAGTACATATTTCCATTTTTTAATAAGAAATTGACCAAAAACAAACATAAAATCGCCTTGTCCTTTACCAATAATACACTTTATTGCATCAACGGACATGGCATACGCGCAATCTATGCCTTTTGCCGCCTCTGTTACTCCCAAATAGGTTGTTACAAAGAAGAGTAATAACATTCAATAGTATGATTTTATAGCTCTTTTTTTCATTTTGGGAAAATCCAGTTATAAATAAATTTTCTATTATTCAAATTTTAACTTCTCATTTGTGGAGTTTTTTCTGTGATTTTTTGGAAAGTGTCCCGATTTTATTGGTTGAAATTGGCTTGTTGTTTTCATATTATGTAAAGTAGTGGAATAATCCATTTCATCTGTTATTTTTGTCTAAAAGTAAACTTATTTTTTTGATCTTTTTTATTCGTTCAAAACAAAAAAAATTCTTGAACATAAAATAACTTAGTGAAAAAAATATTTCTAAAATAGAATACAGTCAGTCTTTTAACGTTATCTGGTCTCAAACGTTATCTGGTGCCT
>NW_004191835.1:223389-253155 GCF_000330505.1 Entamoeba invadens IP1
TTACCTAATGCCCGATGTTTAGACAAAAATGAAGCTATTTTTTGTCCACCAGATAACGTTTGAGACCAGATAACGTTAAAAGACTGACTCTAGTCGATGGATTATTTAAATAAAAACTATATAAAGGATATAAACTGTTTAAAAATGGAACTCAATAATTAGTTTTGACATTGTTATGTATATGCCAAATACGCCAAAAAACGGGTTTTACTTGTACAATGGGAATATAAGTTCTTTTTAAAACAAAATACGAATATTCTTAATTTCCCGGTTGGTTGCGAAATTTGTTAATTAAAAAAAGTTGGGCACAAATAAGTGCACAAATTGAATGGTCTGTTTTTAGTTTTTATTACATTGAAAATAATTCATGAAATAAGAACAAAATAGACTGGATTTAATAATGTGTCATAATATCAATAATAATATATTTATTTTTAGTAATAAAAACTAATAATATAATATAATTTATTAATAAAATTTATGTTTAAAAAGCAAAATGAAATAAAAAAAACATAAAAAACGATTTTGTTTTTTTTGTTTTAAATAGATTATTATATTTTTTTACAACAGAGGTGTTTTTTTAATTATAAAACTGAGTCATGCCTCGGAAAAATTTGCTTTTCAAGAAAAAAAGACTGAAGATGCTGTTTTTTGCGGCAAAAAAATCGTCTTTGGTAAAGCCATTTTTAAAAATACGAAAATAAACGGGACATTAGGTTATATTGAATTGTGATTCCAGAAGATTCAATAATTTTTATCAAATTGTTTTAGATAAATTAACAATTTATAAATATTTATCGATTTTTTATGTTTTATTAGCACAATAAAAAAACATAATATAAATTAACGAAAAGATAAATTTAACATATGAATTTTATTAACATATTTTCTTGTATAATTAACACACCGAAAAAATAAAATTAATTAACGAAAAAAATAATTAACAATTTAAAAATATTAATCGATTTTTCTTGTCAAATTAACACAGCGAAAATTTACAAATAATTTAACGCAATCAAAATTAACATCTTACTATTATTAACGTTTTTACATGTTAAATTAACAAACTAAAATGTAAATAATTAACGATAATTCAATAAAAAATGTGTATTTCAAATAAATTACATTGTACAATATCTGTTTGTAATTACAAACATTTATTTGTAATTATTAATTAAATATTTTATTTGTTACAGAATCGACGGAGTAAAATATTTAAAACCACAATTAAACAAACATTATTTGATAATTAAACAATAACGTTTCATTGAAATTATATTTCAAAGAATGACTTGTTATAAATATTTATTTTATTATAAATTATAAACATAAAAAATGAATAAAATGATGTCATGTGCATGATCAACATATAAGACTATGGTCATTTTTCAACATGGAATAAAAATTGCATCACAATTAACAACATTTTTTATAATGATAAATCATTTGTGTTAGAAAAAAAAACTATTATTTTAAACTTTTCAATATATCTTTCAACCTGTTTATAATTTTGTTGATACTTATTAATGTACAACATAATTGTTTTAGTATTGTATATTTAATTCTGAATTATATTGTTAAAATAAATGTATTGAAAAATGTATAGCATTGGTCATTCAACGTGCCAAACAATGACGATATAAGCAGTTGATTTGTCTGGAAAAAATACATTTTAACAAACAGTTAGTTAATAATGACATCAATAAAAAACATGATTATAACTTCTTTTGTATTTTAATGAACAACAAAAACACCAAATTGAAAAATATAAAACATTGTAACGGTCCATTTGTTTCAAATCATAAACCAATAGAAGTTTACGCTTTACTTTGTTTAAACATCAAAAACACAACTAATAAATTTAATTATCATTATATGGACTAGTAATATTTATATAAGGTACAACAAATTGTGTATTAATATATCATTTAAAACTAGCTTATATTTTACATATATATACGTTGAAATCAATAAACACGAAAATGTGACTTTTATGTATTTTAACTTGAATTTTGTAAAAAATATTTTGACATTTAAACAAAAGTGGGTAAATTCATTACTGATTCAACTTCAATACATATTTGTTGTTTAAAAACATTTCGTTGACAAAATATCAACAACAATATTGAAATATGTTAACAAAAAATACACAACTATAGTTTTTAATTCATGTTAATTCTTAGACTACTAAAAATGATTTTAATGTCTTATGTACACGTTTAAGTGAGTCGCAAGTAAAATCCTAAAATTTGTGTAAACTGTGATAGTTTTTTCATTTTACTGTTATCTTTTAAACTTTTAGTTTTATGTTACATTTTTACACATCGTAAAGTTACCACTTTTAATATTTTAGGCTGTTTTTAAATCACCAGTGTAGCAATAAACGGCAAAACCCAATACATCAACTGTTGTTATCAAATTAATGATAATTGCTAATTAACAAATGCTCCCATTTTAATTAATCATAATAGTTGTAGTATTATCAAAATATACATGTTCACTTTTTGTGTTGTAATATAAATAATAACTAAACGATTGTTAAAAAATTATTTGGATTAATATCTCGCTTGCACATCATTTTCAACAAAAAACTGTTGAATGAAAATTGAGGATATGGAAGTGATTGCACAATGAAATTATTAACAATTGTTTATATTTGATTTTTCTTTGTATTAACAAATCGTCAATGCAAACACTTATAATTACAATTAATAATTGAAAAGAACAATATCATTAACAGTCATTATTCATTCAAAAATTTAATTATACAATTACACTTGTATTAACAAATATGTATATCTATTATTAATATATTTAAACGTTTAACTGTGTTGATAACTTTGTTATGTGAATAATTGGAAACACCTTTTTACTAAAAGTTAATAAATGTATAATTATTCAAAGTAAATTTTAATGATATCAAAATATAAATCAAAAAATAACAGAAATGATCAATTGAAATATTTAATTTCGATTTGATTATAACTGTATATATTGTTAATCGTATGTGTATTAACGTAAAACAGACTATTTTAAAATTATATAAATATAAAACTTGCAAACTTTTTTATTGTTAAAAGTTTGGCATCAAACATAAACTGTTAGATTCGAATATAATTAATATGATTTATTTTTACAACAAATTTTTATTATTGAAAATGTGTATATATGTATTAATAAGTATGTTATATGAACTGAATATCTGGACTACTAATAGGTTATAAACCATTATTGATTAAATATTAATTATTGGATTTTAAAAAAACAATAAAGAAAATATAAATGATGTGATTGTTTTGAAATTGATAATTGATATCTGATGTGCCTGTTTAGTTTATTAATAAATCATTTTTTGTTTATCAACTACAATAACTTTTAGATATATGAAATTTTATAAAACTTGTAACAACTCGAATATTTTAAAAAGAAAGAAAAAATGCAACCAACAGTCAAGAAATTACTTTTATTTTGTTATTTAATTTTATATATTACAACAACACCTGGAATTCAATTATGTTACGTCAAACTATTTAATCGGGCTTACATGATACTGAGAATTTACATTTCTGAACTGTCTCATCTTTTCTTTTTTGGTTTCGTGTTATTGGTAATTCAGTTAGTGTTTATTTTCAGATTATGCCTTTTTGTAACAAAATGTTTAATACAATGTTTTAAATGTATTTTTGACAGATATTCCATAATATTACTTGTAAAAGAGGATCAATGTCATTGTTTGCATCCACAATAGTCATTAAGATTATAAGTTTAAAAAATCACATATCAATTACAAGTGTATGTTTCAAGAAATTACATTAACAGTTTTTAGTCTACAATTATAAAGCAAATATATACTCTGAAATACCACATACAAATAATACAGCTACGACTATTGTGTTGATAACGGGTTATTAATAACAAATTTTTGTTGCATGTTTGATGAAATTTCAATTATTAAATTGATAACAAAATAATAATTTAATAAGTTATTATAGATATTTTATTAAATAAAACTATAATAATTTTATAATAAATTATTATTTAATTAAACTATAAAAATATAAAATAATTAATTATAACAATTATTGTTACAAACTTATAGTTAAGTTATTATTAATTTTAATAATAAATAAAAATAAAATCCCATAATGTTATTTTTAAATAGTAATTCATTTAATAACACAATGAAAACACAGTAATAAAATAATTGAAGTGTTCTTAAGGTGTGTTTGGTTAAAAACATTTTTCTTCATGTCAATAATTAATAATTAAAATTGTTAATAAAAAATATTATAATTTGTTATAAAATGTATATAAATACAAATTAAATAAATAATTTAATACATGTCAAGAATGTTCACATAAACTAAAGAATAAATAAAATTTAATTGTAATAATGGTAACTATTATAATTAAATGATTGGTTCTAATTACTATTTTATTATACTATTCTAATTTATTTAACATTATTTTATTTGAATTTGTATATTATTCAATTATATCAAAATGATTAAATTTATTATACTTTTAGTTTTTTTGTTAATTTTATTTAAAAAATTATGTTCAAAATGAATTATTAATTTATGGATTAATAATAATTTATTAATAGTTTAATTGTTATTTGGGTTTATTTGTGACTTTATTTTACTATTAATATTTCGTTGTTATTAATTTTTTATATAGTTTTTATAAATGTAAATATTTGTTTTTAGAAAATGTTATTTGAATGTTTTGACAAAATGTACTATTTCTTAATATATTATTTATTACATAATTTAATACATAAATTCATTGTCGTAAATTAAACATTAGTTAAGATATCGTTAATTTTATTATATTGTTATAATAATTTTGTATAATTTATTATATCATGTATATACTATAACAATTAACCAGTTGTTAATAGTTTAAATACTAGACGTTTTTACTATTGTTCTATAATAGGGAGTAACCATGAGGTGAGTTTTATTTTAATTTGCCAAAAAATATTTTAGTGCAAAAAAACAAATTTTTCCGAGGCATGAATTAAATGAATATTGTTAATAAAATAACCAATTAATAAATTACAAGATGTACTATTAACTATTATTAAATTAAACTATATTAATTTGATAATATAATATAATAATTTAATACTCACAATTGTTCCGAAATGCAGTTTTGGGGTCAAGCAGATATTCAGGAAATTTTTTAAATTGTACAAAATCGTCACATTTTCTCCCTTCCTTCCTCTCCATATTAGGCGGACATTTTCTTAGCGTTGGATTAAATTTGTTTTTAGTGGCATCACAGCAAAAACGAATTTCATCCACTGAATTGCTTTCAACGCAATTAAAGACTGGTTCAACGCCAAATTTGTTTTTTATAACTTTTTTTAATTCACTTCTTTGATACATCTTCTCAGTCTCCACTTTCAATTTACTCTCTTGCAAAAATTTCCAAAAATCGATGTTGTTATACAAATTCAGTGCTGTTTGAATGTAATCAAAATGTCCATTTTCTCCTCCATACACACTCGAAGAACAAGTCCCATGTTTGTCCCATTGATACATCAAATTTCTACAGCGAGTAGTTGACATCCAACTATTTAAAACCTCTTGTTTAAGTTCCTCTCTCTCTAACATTCTTTTTTCAATTTCTCTGTCTGATATTGGATAAATACAACAGACCATATCTCGACTGTTTTCATATTGAGGCCAAAATCCATGTAGAAAGAATTTTTCTTTTACATTTTGTGTGCCAAGCGGCAATGAGCACACCTCTTTACTGCATTTGTCTCCGGGCCAATACTCAACTAAAACAAGCAGTTCAAGTCGTTTTGATGTTGGTTGGTAATATTTACACATTTGATAATCTTTTAATTTATAAAAATTTGAAGTTGGCCATTGTATGGGAGTAACGACCTTCTTAGGACTCGTTTCTGGTGATTCACTTTGATGAATTTCAGGAAAGAGTTCTTCACGTAAAATCCGTTTTTCTTTTTGTTTTTCACGAAACTGGCTTTTATCGTAATTTGTTAATACTGGTTTGTAAGGTTCCCTAAATTTTGGTTTTACATCAAATTGAGTTTTTGGTCGAACAATTTGTTCTTCTTGTTGTGTTGGTTGAGGAGTTGATGGTTTATGTTTTTTGATGTGTTTAACTGGCTGTTGTGTTGTTTTGGGTCTTACAATTTGAGACTCTTTCGACTCTGTTTTCGGTGAAAAGGGTGGTTTTGTTTCAATTGGAGTTTTGGATTGCTCGGACTTTGTTTTGCGTTTTCCTTTCTTTGATACAACAACTGTAAAACCCGACTCTTCTTCTTTTGGCAAAGTTTCTTCAAGGGAGGAAAGACTTGGAAATGTTTTTTGATCTTCTGAGGATTTATCCGGTTGAGCAAAAGTAAGATTGAGTATCAAGAAAAACTGAAAAAACATGAAAATAAAGTTTTGACTTAAACTTTAAGTCAAATGTTTACAAATAATGTTTATTATTTTTCGACTTTTAAAAATTACTGTTTATTTTTTTCGATACACTTTGTGTTGATATAAGTCTTTATAACAACAAAAATCACTTATTTTCATAAAACATTAAATTTTTATTTAAATGATTTGTTTTTTGAGTAATGAATATAACTATTGTATAGTTTATTTTTTAGTTTAAAATAGATAAAATTAACATATTTTCAAACAATAGTTATAAAGATATTTAATTATTATAAATAGATATTTACCATTGAAAAAATGGTCTTATCATTATACTTTTAACATTCAAAACAATTTTATATGTTACTGGATTAATTGCTTCTGTGTTTTAACTTTTTTAAAGAAGGGAAAACGAATTTTAGGGTCACCAAGTACATACAGAAAAACTTGTGAATAAAATACACATAAAATGAAAGAAAGTGATAAACATTTTTTATATCAAATACCATTTCAACTTGATAGTTTATTCAAAATTTCACATTTTTATTAATTAAAAAATTAAAGAGTAAAAGTTAACTTTTAAAAAACAGTGTTTTTAATAATTTATAAAACAAAATTATCAACATAATTAAACGCTTAATTAAATAAATAACAGATATACATTATTGTTAGTACAAATGTAATTTTTAAATGTAATTTACGGTTGAATAATGACTGTTAATGACATTGTTATTTTCAAATATCAATTGAAACTTTTGTTCAATTGGTTTAACATTTTGTTGAAACAAAAAAACAAATATAAACGATTGTAATTTATTTCATTGTGTAACTGCGTCTATGTTCATAATTATCATTAAACTTTTTTTTGTTGATAATTACATTTAAACTAGTTGTTATATACAATTATTGTTCTTAACTGTCGTTTTATTATTTTAAATATTTCAACACACAATAATGAACATGTGTATTTTTATAACACCACAACATTTATGATCAATTTTAATAGAGACATTGATTAATATCAATTTTCAATAATTTAATAATAACACTTAATGTATTGGATTTTACTGTTTATTACTATACTTTCATTTTGAAAACAGCCCAAACAATAAAAAGTGGCAACTTTTAAGTGTGTTAACACGTAACATCAAACAAAAACTTTAAAAGATAACACTAAAATATAAAAATATCACAATCCACAACAATTTTGGTTTCCAACTTGAGGCTCATATGTATGTTTACGTTAGATATTTAAAATCGATTTCCCAATAGTTAAAAAATTAAATTACTCTTTATCTCTAAACAAATGACATTAATATGATACACGTGCAATTATAAAAAAATAAACATTTTTATTATTTTAAATAGTTCTCTTGTTATTGTTTAATTCTTCTTGAATAAAAAAACGAATAAAAAACTAACCCAACTTTTTTAAAATTACTCATAATAAGTGTTTATTTTTAATCATTTTCAAGATTTCATATAACTATAAATCTGAATAAGTTTTTTCTTGAATTCAGAACATATTTTTGTTTATTTAAAATAATAAAAAAAGATTTTTATATTTATTTTTTTATTTTTAAATAAAAATCATTTGTAATCTTTATTTTTATCATTATAAAAAACTAAAAAAACAAAAAATGGAAGAAAATATGAAAACCCTTTTAACACTCTGCACAAACACAACAAAAGCGATTACAGATTTTCAAAAATTCAAATTGGAATACGACTTTGTTGACAACAAGTCACTTGACATCACACAACGCATTGAAAATGCAGATGGGTACTTTGACAAACTTGATGAGATATTTGAGAGAAAGAAGAACATCACATCATCACTTAATACAATCGTTACAAGGTTGGACAACATGTCAACCAAAATCAAAAGTGAGATGAATTTGTATTCCACACAAAATAACAACGAAAAGATGTATGAAATATGCAATCTCAGAACCACACTTATTGAAGAAAAATGCGATTTGGAGATAAAACAACACCAAGATGAAATCAATAGAATTGCTCAAACAAAGAAAAATATGACTGATGAAATAAAAAACTCGGGCAAATTCGTCAATTCAAAAAAACAACACGACGAAGAACAAGAGCGAGTGAAAAGAGAACATATTACACTTGAAGAGGAAAGGGGTCTTGAGAGAATAACAGGAACAAAGATTGGGAGTGTTGTGTTTGACTCAAATAAAGACGACTGGTCACAAAACACGTCGGTATTCGATGCTAAAATTGGGAACAGAAGCAATTTATGCTTTTTGGTAGAAGACACAATTCACAACAAGTTCGGGGGCATATTAACTGGCAATATCAATGATGTTGGCAATAACAGTTCATACATATTTTCGCTTGTGAGAAACGGTACTTTGAATACAAAAAAGTTTGGGAAGAGTAGTAATGATCTTAAAAATGAATTTTTCCTTTATTCTCAAGACAGTTTTGCACTTTTTGGATTTGGTAGTGGTCTTCGGTACAGTTATGGTTGCCAAACTGTTGGTGATATACGTTTGTTTAAGAAAGGTATTGATAAAAGTCATTGCAAACCCAATAGTTTTACAGCAAAACCGAAAGAGTTAACGGATGATTACAGTTTTACATTAAAGAGTTTTATTGTTTTTCAACTCATTTGATTTACTTTATACTCATCATTGTTTTCTGTTATTATTGTAAGAGTTAATGTGAACAAGAGTTTTAAAAAAAATATAAACAAAAAGTAGAGTCTTGTTTTGTATAAAATACTATTTTTTTAAAATGAAAAAGTAAGCTTCAGAGATAAGATCAAATACCAAAAACAACAATTTTTATTCAATTTATGTCAATAATAACGAACACAATGATAACACGTAATTGTATTTCAAACAAAAAACACTTAAAAAAATCTATTAATGTAAGCCATACTAAATTCTGTGATGTGTGATAATTGATTATTCATAAAACATTTAAAAAAAACATTTTAATGTTTGTAAAAAAAATAATCAACAAAAATCAAATAAAAAGATTCCAACTATTAAAAAGATCAATTATTACATTCTTTATTTTAGAATACTAGCTCTAATTTAGTTTAATTAATTGTAAACAATACTATACATTGAAAAAAATAATTAAATTAAAAATAACCAATAAAGTAACTTAATTAATTAAACAGAAAAAAACATATAAATTATAATACTAAATAGTATAATCTAATTTGAAAACTTCAACAAAGTATTTAAAAAAAGAAAAATGAAACTTCTTTTGACGAAACAATGACTCAACAAACAATATGTTTGAAAAAAAAAGATTTGTTTTGTATTCAAACGGACTTATTTTTAATAGTGGGTCAGCAAATATGTTATTAATGATTACTATAATTAATTCAAACAAATGAAGTATATTATGATGTATTCAATAACGTTTTTAACATTTGAATCTAACAAAAATCAAAATGTCGTTTGGTGTATTTCAGCAAAAGGATAAAATGTTTAACATCACGTGTTTCCCAAGGTACCAATACAAATTCCGATTTATTATTTGTTCAGTCAAGTGGGTTCTGCAAGACTGTATGTTTATGGCTCATGTAGGGTTTTTACCAGTTTTTTGGCGAGACTCTTCCGGATGAAAAATCCATGATTGAAACCAATGAATTTGTTATTACAAATTATAAAGGTTGCTATGCAGTTGTAAATCAATATGTAATTAAGCAGCATGACTGGAATTTATATGCTAATTACATCGAAGATGGATATTTAAATGTTCATATGTTTTATTTAATTATCATAATTAATGGAAATATTTCGCAGCTGCCCGAGTTGGAATGGTATTATGAAAGTATATTGAAACCGTCATTCAATACACTTCCACTTACCCCCATTTTAATTATTGGCGGAATAATTAAACGTGTGATTGATTATCCATATTCACCCTATTTCCACAAACATGCATTGGTTATAGATCTTGAAGTCAAAGATGAAACATTTAAATTGGTTGTGGATTATGCAAAAAGCAAATTTCTACAATTGGAAGAGAATGTGTTTTATTTATTTAGGGACGTTGAATTCAATTATAATGATGGCATTATATATTTGAAAAACAGTTCGATTTGTTTGAGATGCCAAAGGGGAGACACTGTCATAGATGAAGTAAAAACGTACGATTCAAAATCCAATAACAATAAGGTTGTTATATCTTTCAAATTATAATCTAGTTATCTAAACAACTAATTTTTATTTTAGTTAAACTTTATTTTTTGTAATTGTATAAAATATATTTTGCAACAATAATTATTATGCACTAATTATAATTTAGATTGTCTAATAGTTATACTATTAACACTTTGACATAATTAATTGGTTAACACTTTAAATAAATTGAACAAAATTCAAGTGGTCTAAAAATCGGGGAAATATCGAGTTTATTAAATAAATTTCCGTTTTTGAAGAGTTAATATTATGTCCATAAACAATACACAAACCAAAAAAGGAAAATCATGAAAAATTTTATTAATATCCCTGAAAAAACAGGCCAAAACAAAAATCAGGGCGTTATTTTAAGTGTTAAGATAATTAATTGGATACATAAAACATTGAAAATAATAGAAAATATTATAATATCATAACAAGTTTGTTAACATAATGTATCAATTAATTATGGATGAAATAAAAAATGATAAACATTCAAATTATTTTGTTTTAATAAGTGATGTTTTTAATCAAACTATTCTGCAATAAATCAACTCTCTGATCATTTAAAAAAAATCTGATAAACAAACGAATAAAATTATGATTGATGGATTCCATTTGATTGTAATATCACAATATTTTAAATCGATGAATGACTTTTACAATGTCGAAATGGTTTGCAAAAAATTCAATGGGACGTTACAAAAATTCCATTGTAATCCAATCCCTGTTGATAAAACAACAATCAAACACTTTCCAAATATTGAGACACTCAATATATGGTTGGAAAAAGACGATGTTTTCGGAGTTCTAAACAAAGAACAGACACCAACAAAAAAGTTCTTTAGGGTTGTTATATGGTTCCAAGTTTCTTATAAAACAACACAAGAAATACAGGATACAGAAGTTGTATTCAAAAATGTCTGTTATACAATGGACGATCGAATCAAATTTGGTGATGAATCGTTCATAATTCCACCAACAATTCGTTCTTTAGGTGAAAAATGCTTTTCTGAATGCAACAAAATGAATTTGATAGATATTCCATTACGATTAAGTGGGATAGGTGCCAATTGTTTTGCACAATGTTCATCATTAAAATATATAACAATACCTCCTCTTGTATATTCATTGCCATCACATTGTTTTTTGTATTGCACATCACTCTCATCGGTTGTATTGCCAGATACAATAAAATCTTTTGGAGAATTCTGTTTTGGGTACTGTTTTTCACTTTCAGAAATTAAGATCCCCAAAAGTATTACAAATATTGGGAAAATATGTTTTTACAATTGTTCTACACTTTCAAAAATTGAAATCGATAAAGAAGCACAAATTAAAGTTATCGATCAAGAAACGTTTTGGAAATGCACTTCACTTCTTTCCTTTTGTATTCCTCAAAACGTCAACTCGATTGGATTTGGGTGCTTTTCGGAGTGTAGTATGTTGACTTCAATTTTATTTTCAACGAATTTAAGTTTTATTGATAATAATTGCTTTTATGGATGTAGAGCTCTTCATAACGTCACACTGCCTAATGCATTAACAAAAATAAGTGAAGAAATGTTTGGATATTGCTCACAATTATCGATTATTGAGATACCACAACGTGTTGTTGAACTTTGTTCATCATGCTTTGAGAATTGTTCATCTCTTGTCAGCGTTAAAATACCAGATTGTGTGACGTCTATTGGACATCGTTCTTTTGCATGTTGCACTACTTTAAATGATGTACGTTTGCCCAACAATGTAAAGATTATCGAAAGTGGCATTTTTATGAATTGTTTTTCTTTAAGTAAAATTGAAATTCCAAGCTGTGTTTCAAAAATCAACAATTACTCTTTTTATAATTGTAATTCACTTACATCTATTGTTCTTCCAGTCGGTCTTATATGTTTGAACAAATCATGTTTTGGAAACTGTTACAATCTTGTTAAAATTGAAATGGATGAGAAATTGGAGTCTATTGGAACCTCATGTTTTGAAAATTGTAATTCTTTGAAATCAGTTATAATACCCAAAACAGTCACTTTTATTGGGAAGACGTGTTTCAAAAATTGCATTGGTTTGAGTTCTGTTGATATTAATAACGCATCCGTTGAATTGTGCCAAAATTGTTTTCAAGATTGTTGTTCTTTATGTTTAATTAACTTTAATTTTAATGAGTTAAACAAATTGAAGGCGACTTGTTTTGGTGGGTGTGTTTCTTTATTCAAACAATCAGATTAACAAACAATTATTTTAATTTTTGTTTTTGATTTGTTTATAAATTTTAAAAATATAATTCAAATAATGTTTTTTATCAAAACAATTAAAAAATAAGTTTATAAACTGTGTTGATAAAATAACTGAAAATTATATAAAATAGTTTGTTTTGTAACAACTAAATTAAAACATCAAAAATAACAAAGAGTGTCACTTCCGTCGCTCAAAATGAATGCTGATGATTTGGTCTTCGAAAAATCAGAGAAAATTGGAGAAGGAAGTTGTGGTATTGTTTACAAAGGGAGTCTTCATGGTGTACCTGTTGCTATTAAAATACCGAAAAATCCACTTGATGACAACCAAGTTGATGCTTACATCCATGAGATGCAATTAATGAATGATTCCCATGGCCCAAATGTCGTTTTATTTATTGGTCTGGTTATTTGTAATAATATTCCAATGTTTGTGACTGAATACATCAAAATGGATTTATACAAATTGGTCCACTCGCCAAGTCTCCCTTCTGAATACGCCAAACGTGTGTTAAACACTGAATTAAAAATTGAATTGTTTTCTCAATGTTGTAAGGCTATCCAATGGCTTCACAATCAAATGAATTTGATTCACAGAAATGTCAAACCAACAAACTTTCTATTAGATGAGAACTTCAAAGTAAAAGTCTGCGACTTTGGGTTTGCAGAAATTGCCAATGAAAAGGAAAAGACGTTTGGAGGATCACCGATGTACTGCTCCCCAGAAGTGTTGAATAAAGCAACAATTTTTGGAAAGGAGATCGACATTTATTCCCTTGGAATTACAATGTGGGAACTTTTTTACATGAAATTTCCATTTTTTGAACACCCTGAAATAGTTACTACTTACCAACTTCTCCCCGCTTTATTGAGTGGAGTTCGACCAATTTTACCAGTTACTTTAATTAAAGAAAATGAGAATAATATGAGTATGAAAAACCACTTGGAAGACATTAAAAAGACGTTTGGAAAGTTGGTTGAAGACATACCAATCGAATTTGAAATTTTGATGGCGAAGTGTTGGGACGTAGAACCAAAGAATCGGCCTGATATTAACAATTTGGTTGATTCAGTTTATGACTTAAAATTATCAATAATACTAAAAGATACTTCAGCGATGGGGTGGTGGAAAAAGACGTTTGAGAAAAGTGGAAGAGACAAAGAAGTGTTAGTTGACGAATTTCTTCAGCCATTGATAAAAAGTTTTAAAATGAAAATGGATGTTGTTAATTGTTTGAAAGAAAATATTGGGGTGTCTTATGAAGTTAACTTGAAGAGATTTCAATATTTGAGTGGAACGTTTGGGAAGTTTTATAGTGACAAAAGGTTGTTCAAAAAGATGATAAAAGTATTTCAAAAAGATTGGTGGTTTGGTGTGTGTTCGAAAGACGAAGCAATCGCAAAACTTGATGATAAAGTAGATGGTACATTTTTAGTTCGAGAAAGTTATAGTGTCGAAAACTCGCCTATTACCATCTCTAAAAGAAGTGATGGACAACTGAAACATGTTCGAATTAACACGAAATTAAACAAAGATGGCGATGTGATTTATTCAGTTAATGCAGGGGGAAAGGAAATAACACACGACAGTTTAACTGAAATGATTGATGCACTTATTGCACTAAGTTTCATAAAAATTGTGTGTGATCGACAAGAAATCGTATCGAAATACTGAAAGATATTTAATGATTTGTTAAATTTAAAATTGACACAAACAAAAAAGTCATTAATCCATTTCTAGAGTTTATCAAATTAAAAATAGATAATTGCATAACGGATAAATAATAAAAATGAACCACTTTGATATTAAATGTTTAATAACACATTTTTTATAAATTGTATTTAGAATTAGACCATGTATAATTATTACATTTTGTTGTAATATTTAGTTAACAATAGAATGAGCCTTTATAAAACACCTATGAAATTTTAAAACTCATTGAATCAATATAAATTAATGAAGTAATCTTTTGAATTAATAACAATAATATTTTACTGTTAGTATTTGTGAGATGAACTTGAAAGAGAGTTCATAAATAAACATATAACAAGAAAGAATAGCATCAGAACAAATATCAAACATATACCATCACACTTAGCAGCACCTCTTTGTAAACCTGCATACATAAGACTTCCTGCTCCAATTGTAGACCCAAAAATAAAAATAACTAAGGCTGCAGCCAATGATTGTAAAACACTGTAACACATTTTGGTTTTGAGTTTATATTAATTCGAGATTATATACATATCCATATCGTTTTGTTAAATTAATTATTATATTTTTATAATTACTACTTTACATCAAACAAATGTTATTTTTTTTCAAAAAAATATGCTTCATTAGACTAATCATTACCAAAAATAGATGTTTTTTTATTATTTAATACCTTTCTCAAAACAAAAAAGTGACATTTTTGGTAAATACACCATTATTAAAAAACAATTTTCTTCATAAATAACAATTATAATTGATGTGTTTTTGTAGTTGTTTTGTTATTCAAAACACCTTTTTATTTTTAAAAATTGTTTGTATAATTTAACCAGAGGTTTACGAAATCACAATCCCAATTACCCACGTCACCATTTAATAACTAAAATGTTCTTTTTTCTTATAAATTCGTACGTTATAATTCCACATTTTCGGTAATAATGATTTTGGGAACTGCTGTATTTAACACAAGAACTTTTTTAATGATTAAGTTATAAATTGGTTACTTTGTTTATAAATATAAAAAATATATTTATTTGCTTAAACTCGCTGACATTCCCTATTTTATAATTATTTTGTTAATGTTTAAAATGACATGAAAGCAAAAATAATTAAAATATAACTCTCTTCAAATAATTAACATTAACAATATATAACAATTGTATTTTGAAAAACGAGAGTCGGTATAAAAACTTAATCTACTCGATTATGAAACGTTATCTAATACCTAATGGACTAAACCAAGTAAATAATTTCGTGGGTTTTTAAATTAAACACACAGTTTCAGAAATCATAAACAAGAAGTACAACAAGATTGCCATACAATAACATTGAATTATAGTTATGTGGTTGAGTAAAAGTTATTCCGAAGTAATGAACCTTTTAAAGCAAACAAACGTCCAAATAACTATAAACTTTGGTTTGTTCTTTGAAAGAGTACATTCAATAAATTGAAAAAGTACTCCCACCAAAAAGCAAAATACTTCAAGAAAATGATTTAAAAAACTCGGTTTGTTTACAGTATTTTACGTTATTTTTTGGAAATCAAAGCATTAAATTCCACTTATTGACAAACAGTAAAAATGAAATGACTTTGACCCCATTTATGTTTTTGGTTTTGTTATTAGAAAATAGTTTAAATTAATATTCTTTTTGTACTTCTTTCTTTTAAATATACTGTTATTTTTCCTCTTCACCTTAAAAAAAGAAGTTCAAAAAGAATAAATAAGGTTTTGGAATGAATGAGGTTTCGAAACTGGCTTTAGTTCTGAATGGGTTTTGAAATTGTTTTTATCTAGAATAAACAACTGAAATAAAGATTTATAAAAAACAAAACAAAATTTGTGTGATTTAAAAAATTATCAAAAAATATTAATGATCTAATAATTCTAAATGGAAAACCGATTTAGAGAAAATAAAATTATGGAAGAAATCATAAATGCTCAACAAAAATGTGAAAATGCAATTAAAGAATCTTTACGTCTAACAGAAATTCTCCAATCACAAGACGTGCAACCATCTGTATTGATTCCTAATTTGAAAATAAAAAAAGAACGACTTCACCAACTTGTTACGCGCTTCCAATCAATGAAATTTTTAAATTCAAAAACCAATGAAATTCCACAACAGCAAATTGTTTCTGATATTAACACAAAAATATTTAAAACGACTCAGTGTGTGTATTCACGTGGTGCTCCAGAAATGTTGAAACATACACAATCAGAGCACACGCCCAAAGTAGCCAAAAGTGAACAGAAAATGGAAAAACAAGAAAAAGAAATTAAAGGGGGGATTGAAAAGGGGGAAGAGATGACTAAATTATTTGAATCTAAAACTGATAAGACGAAAGACCAACAACAAGAAGGAGAAAAAGAAGAAACACAAATGATGATCAAAAAACTTGAAGAGGAAAAACAACAATTGGCTATAAAAATAGATGAAATTGAACACAATAAAAATGAACTTCTGATGAAAGTTGATGAACTTCAAAAAGAAAAGGATGAACAAATGGTTAATACACAAAAAGAGAAAGAAGTCATTGAAAAGAAAGTTGGAGAATTTGAAAATCAAATAAAGTTACTACAAAAAAAAGTTGAGAACTTGGAACATGACAAAAAACTACTAATTAATCAAATTGAAGAAGTGAAAAACGAGAAAGAACTACTTCAAAAGAAGTTGGAAGAGCAACAAACGCTACACGAGCAAACTGAAAGTGAACGGATTGCATCTTTAAAGGAGAATAGTAAACAACAAATCTGTCGATTAGAACAACAAGTTGAAAGTGAAAAGAAGGAGAAAACAAAGCAAATTGAATTCAATCAAACGATTCAAAAAGAAAGAGATGTTTTGATGGATAAAAACAAAGATCTCACACATAAAATTACTGAGGCGGACAAAAATATTCAAATTTTTAAATTCCAAATTGATGAATTTCAAATGAAAATCAAGGAATTAAGCGGGAAGAAAGACGAAAATGGCGACAAAGAAAATATGTACAGAAAAGAAGTCGAAAAAATGCAACAAACAATCGAAACGTATCAACTAGAAATACAAAAATTAAAAGAAGAAGCCGAGAAACAAAATTATACAATCAACACATTATCGAAAGAAAATCTAAAAATGCTTAATAAGATCACTTACGAGTTCCAGGAAAAATATAACCTAAATTTAACAATCAGCGGACTTCGCAAGGAAAAAGGAGAATTACACAATCGATGCGATCAACTCAAAACGGACAAAGAAGAAATGGAACTGACAATTGATGATATGTATAATGAGTGTTATCGTTTAAACGGTGAGATCGAAAAACACAAAAAACAAATTGAAGAATTAAAAGAACAAGTTGAAAGTGAAAAGAAGGAGAAAACAAAGCAAATTGAATTAAACCAAAAAATCGGAAAGGAAAGAGATATTTTAACAAATACAAACAAAAATCTCACACAGAAAATGAGAGATGAAGAAGTCAAAAAATATAATGATTTGGTCAATAGCGAAGATACACAGAAAATGCATTCAAATGAAATTTACTTGACAATTGAAGAAGTGTACAGTGGGTGCCAAAAGATGATCACAACACATTCTTCTAAAGGCACCGAAGTTGTGGTTCTTGTCATATTAGATAAAGGAATCAAAGAAGGGGAAGTCATCGAAATTGATAATGTAAATTATGTTGTAAAGTATATAGAACACCCATATTTGTCAAGAAGAGGAGATGACTTGGTTGTGAATAAAAGTGTTTTTATTACAAATGGGGTCAGACACCCAGCCTCTTCTAGAGTTTTGATGAAGAATGAGTGTCAAACACTTTTGAGTTTGAAAGGGTTCACAGAGCAAGGGAAAACATTGTTCGATGATGGATCTGTAACATGTTAAATTACTTTCAATAATTAAGTTTCAATGTTGTTCGAATAGTTTATAATTCCATTTATTAAATACATGTAAACCAAACTGGTTTTAAATAAAATAATATATTATTCATTTTACTTTGAAGCCATTTTAATGCTTTTCATTGAATCATTGAACTTACAAAATAATCATAATTTAATTGATATCGGTTTTAAATGTGTATACGCTTTTATTATTTATTGAAATGTGACTAATAAATCAATATATAAACTGCTCATCTAATTATTTATAGTATGTAATGTAATAAGCTATGTAGTTTGAGATATTTATTTAATAAATTCAAAATTACTTTTTGGCAATAAATTTTTTTAAACACCAATTTCAAAAACAAAATTAAATATAACAGATTTTAACTACGTTTTAGTTGATTACTTCTTCATTCAAAATGAAAATAAATTTTTTTATAATTTTTGTTTATGTTATCACCATATGTACAACTATGTTGCTGATGGATTTAATTCAAAAGCAATTGATAAACATTTTTTATTTTTTTGTAAATAAATAAACATTTTTGTTTAAATTAATAAGGAGATTTTATTGTTACAGATAATTGTTTGTGTAACAACTTTTAGTAATAATTAATAATACTTACAGTCATGCGAAAAAGCTGTCGCGTTTGGAAAAACCTGTCTTGAAAAAATATTTTATAGTAAATTTATAATTACTTACTATACAGTATAGCTTCTATTCGATTTATTTGCAGGGTCATTTCACAAAAATCGAATAAAAATATTCGGCATTTCCAAATAACATTTTCTATTTCAGATCATTTGTTTATAGTACTAGAATAGTTCATTACCACCCGAGACAGGTTTTTCCAAACGCGACAGCTTTTTCGCATGACTGTAAATTTATTAATCGTTTTTTGGTTCGATAAATAAACTGATCTTCAATGAGATACTTAATTTGTTTCATATAATTATGTTCTTGTTGATAATTCTCCAAAGTTTTACATTAAAATAAGTGTCAAGGATAAGTGTTTGAGTGTGTAAACTAATAATTTCATTTAACTGAAAATGGTGTATCTCATTTTGACTTTTGTAATTAAGGTTATATCATTTGACTTTCTGCTACCCACTTTAAATTCAACGTGTATGACTGACTTTGTTGCATTTAACTTAGATTCACACGACATCACATACATAATAATTTCTGAATGTTATACAAAAATACCAAATTATAAACAATTGATTTCTGCTTATAATTTAAAAGCTATTTGTTATGTAAGTTCATCCAATTTCTTCATTCATAAAGACGGACACAATATCACCCGTTGTGGTCAATGGCTTACAGTGACTGGTCCAAGTCAAAAGAGTTTCCATTGTATGGTAGTGGGTTCAGCAGTAATGTTTTACCAAAACCAAAATATAGAAAAAAATGGAGAAACGGTGGTTGAAGTTCCAAACAACCTTTTCCTCTTTGGAACTGGACAATTGAAACATGTAAGAGATTCTTTGTATCAAGCTACTGTTTCTGTTGGTGATTATTTGGCATATATTAAGCCAAGTCTTGTTATTTTGAATATGACTCAACATGAAGCAATTGTTCAAGTATTTAATTTGAATAAACCAGTTGAGATGATTGGAATGAACTACATTTCATACATCAAAAGAAAAGACGACACCTTCACTTTAAAACGTCCTCTCAACTCATCTGAAATTAAAATTATTTCTTTGGATTTTGAAAAAGTTGTAATGCCAACAATACTTGAAAAAGTTGGTTTTATTGCTACAGCAACAACTTCTTTTCAGCATTTTAATATGACCAAATGTAAATTTATTGCATCTCCTTTGTTATATTCCGAAAAACATCAGATCACAAATCCGATGTTATTATGGTACTTTTATAGAGTTAATTACAGATTTCAATCTGAGTTACTTGACTTCATTAAACCGGTTATAATTACTCGAGAAAATGATAAAGAAGTGATGTTGACTATGATATACGGTTCAGCCTTTTTAATGTCACAAGATTTTAGGCAATTGAAGTGCAAATTGGAGGTGAACTTTACAATCGAAATTATTGATATCAAACTCATGTTGATAGCAAATGTAGAAACTGCTAAAAATTCTGATGGTTTTGTTATTGTTCGAAAGAATATGACGTATACTTATAAACAAACAAATGACACTGTTTATATCTTGATTGCGATGGATAAGAGTTGTAAAGAGTTTTCAAATGGGATTGAAATCGGCTACAAAAGTACACCAGGAGATGTTTTAAAACTTAAAGATACATATTTTGATATTGGAGAAGACGTGCAAAAGATTGAACAATCTGATTAAAGATCTTTTGATTGTGACAACACAGAATGTACTATTAATAACGTTTCATTTGATATTAAAACGAGAAAATGGAAAAGAGGGTGTGAGCCGAGTTGTGGTAGTTGCAGAGATGGGTATACATGTACAACAATGGGAAAATGCGTTGAAGAAAATAACGAGAACAAGAGAAATAAAACCGTTGGGGATTTGGTTTCACTTGTTATTGTATTGTTTATATTTTTATGAAACGATATCGATCCGAAATATGTGACATTATTGAGTGTTTGAGAATTTAAAGTTTAGTTGACTAATAACAACTTGATTTAAATATCTATTGATTGTTAAAATAAGAGTACTTATATGTAAAATTGAAATATTCTTGTGGAACATGAGAATGTTAACCTTATATATTTTAATTATGATTTAAAAGATAGGGGAATAGAAAACTCTGTTTACTATTTAACAATATTCTAAAAATATAACAAAGAAAAGAACTAGACCAAAAAAAAACATTAAACTATAATTTACTATACTCAATATCGCCAATTAAAAACTATTAACTATTAATAAATTTGTCATTAATTAAAACTAATGATAAACAAATTCCAAACATAGACGTTTTTTACATGTCACTTGTTGTTGTCTTCAATTTGACTCAATTGATAATTTGACATGTCTGCTCTATCACAATTGACACTCAATAATTTTGAATAATCCAGTTGACTCGTTGATATCTTTGTATTCACATTTCAATACCAACACATCTATCTTTATTGCTTTATAAATTATTGAGTTGTCAAGCCATTTTTACTGTTGTTGTATTTATCACATCGTTAAATAAAAAGAAAGAACAAAAAAATAAAATACTTACTATTGTTTTGATAATTCACTTTATTTTTATCATAAATTATAACAACATGATGATTCATAGTAAAAACCCAATATCGTTAAACAGAAGACAGACTTTATTATCAAAAACAACTTTTACTCAAAAACCTTCACTTCATATTCAACGCCATTTTTCTTGAGTAATTTCTCGAAGATTGGTAATGCATCATAACCCCCAATTGAAAACAATGGAACGATTACTCTTCTAATGCTTCCGTTGTTCTTTATTCCAAATTTCAAATGTGTCTGTATAATACTTTCACAGACACTTTCAGTTGTATTTCCAAACACCCCATTTCCTAATAAAGTTAACACCACATTTTCCCTTCCATTTTTAATTGCAGTTAAATATGTTGCTTCATATCCACATTTTAATGGGAACGTCCGCATTGATTTCTCCTTATCAGCAATTTGTCCGTTACGCATCCCACTCATCCCCTGTCCCACATTAAGAGCGGCGGCTATAACTTGGTCGATCTTCTGTCGGTCTGCTTGTCCAACCACTTCTATTTTTCCACCACACATTCTCATCATAGCAGTGACATTACTATGAATCGCTGCAATATATTTATCTTCATCACTCTCAGTAACTTTCTTTTCTTTAGACAAAAGGGGGTATCCATTCACTACGGGATATTTGTTCTTTAGTTTTCCAAGGATTTCGACTTGGTGTTCGTCTGTCTGACCCCACTGTTGGGGATCAATTTTTGAATCATAAAAGGGGAAGTGGACACGACAAATCGCGGCAGCTGGAGCGCCAATAGATGCGATTGGCCCCTGTGTTCTGTCGTAAACGTAGTTGGTTGTGAAATTATGGCTATCTGGTGAAATTCCCTCGGAAACACTCTCAACAGCATTGAAATTTGAAGCGACCAAAAAGACCGAATTTTTGAACTCAGGAGAAAGTTGCATTGCTGAAACTTCTACTTTGTTAAGAGAGGCAGATGACTTGCGTATGAAAATTTCGAATTTAGCAGGAACTGTAGATGGAGTCGAATACTTGCGAAGATCTTTCAAAGATAACAACTCAAAAGAACCACATGAAAAGTCTTCATGCGTTTTCTTGTTGGTTATAAATAATTCGGGTGTTGTGTACTTAGAGGGGGATTCATGAATTTGAGTTGCTTTAGTCATGACAAATTCTTGTTCGGTGACACCAGTGATATGTTCAAACCATTCTCGAGAAGAAATAGACTCAGTTGTTTGAGTTGATGACATTTTAAATTATTAGATTATTATGAAGTTTTAGTTTTTTATTGAAATATCATTATAATTTTTTAGATTAAATAAACATGAGTATTATGACTATACACGTTACTTAAATGATAAATTATTAATATTCAAATTACTACATATTAATGAGTGTATTTTTTGATATTGCTATATTATGAAATGGTCAGTGTATATCGCAGAAAACTTGATATTAAAATAATACATCTAAATAATAATCTTAATTAAATTACCTTTAATGTCTTAAGTAAATTATTACAGTTTTTATTTTAATAAAACAAAGAGGAATTAATTCTTTGTTTTTTAATTTATTTATAAATTTAATTTAAACATTAATAAAACAAAATTAAAAATTAAAAAATAAATAATCAAATATTTTTACTTGTAAAAACGAAAAAAAACGAACGAATTTTTATAATTGTAGTTTTAGAGTAAAAAAGATGAACAAAACTTTTTAAATAAGGAATTAATCGTCGACCACGAAAATCATGAACAAGACAAAAAACATGAGTGTGCAATATAATAAGAGCATTGAAAGCGCTTTCCAAGCCCACATTCTATACATGTCTTCCTTGTCATAGACTTTCCAAAAGAAGAGGAATATCCAAGAGAATGGAAAGACGAACCCGATGAAGAAGAACATTTTCACACTTTTACTGACATCTTCAGACGTCGGTTTGACCATTTCATTTGAAGGGATATACATGGGTTGGCTTGATTGGTATGGGTTTGTTTGTGCCGCGTACATCACTGGTTCATGGTACAACAGTGGCTGGTTTGGGGTTGCCTGTTGTGGATTTTCGTTGTGGGGAATTTCTGGTGGGTTGTATTGGATTGAACTGTATTGTGTTGGCGTCGAGTAAGTCGGTACGTCTGTAGAATTTTGCATTTTGTATTCTGAGATGTGGTATGAGTGGTTTTTTAATTTTTTTTTAAAGAAAGTTTGTGACTTTGGTCATCAGAAACAACAAGAAGTTTTAGGAAAGTTGTCTGGGCTTCTGTTGTGTGGTGATGTTATATTTTTATCACCACAAAAAAAATAATTTTCATTTTTTACTTTGAAATAAAATGCGGCAATTTTTGACTTCAAATCGGGATTTGCTTTAAATTATCAATTTGAGTTTGTTTTATGGTATAAAAATAAATACTAATATTTAAAACTAATGATAATAGTATATTATGTTATAAAAATAATATGTTTGTGAATTACTGAAAACTAATGTTATCATCTCCTATTTCACAAAGTAAACTATTCATATCTATTGAGACAAAAATAAATTTAAGCATAAAAATTAAACTGCAGAATATTTAATTTTTCCTCGTTAAATTATTCCACTCCTCGTCTCCTCCAACAAGAGGCTTTTTACTATCACTTTTCCCAAAGCATAAAGTAGTCCCATCTAAGTGCGCCCATTCCTCTCTGACAGGAAGAGCGGGTTGCCCCTTTTCTTGATAAAACGCTAAATAGAGTGCATATACCCCCATTATGGGATATAAAACATCACAGACAACAAAAAATGAAAGTGAAGCAACCATAAAAGATCTATCCGGTTCGACTACTTTTTTACACTCTAAGTCGTGGGGTAAGTTGACAACACTATTTGAACAAACTGTTGTCCCTGCAACTTTAACACAATTCCTTTGATCGACACTCCACTCGATCATTGGACACGTCATGAAATACTCGGGCTCACCATCCAAATCAGTTCGAATCAAGTTTATACAACATGAATTCTGTTTGTTATTTGCGTGTTGTTTTAAATTTATTTGACAACAAAAGTTAAAATCAATATTCAACAATTGTTTTGTGCCAAATACTAAATAAAATTGTAACAATGGTTCATCAATATCAGTATTTAGATGTCAACGTTTGATATTCAAAAACAAATAATTTGTTGATTGTACAATTTTATTTTTATGTTCAATGATATATATATACAATTTAAATAATTTTACATTTTAACGAATTAACATATCAACAACGTTAATATTCATAAAATATATATAATGTAACAACACTTCTATTATTTTAAAAAATTAAACAAACAATTCACAAAACAACATTATTATTTTTAAAATAATATAAAATACAATTTATAATTTTAACGCTGTTTGATTATATAATGTATAGTTCTATATTCATAACAAATGAACGACATTGTTACACATGGAAAAATCCAATTTAAACCGCAAATGTTACAATAAAAATATGAAACACAAACGTCTTTTTCGTATTGAATTCTTTTATCCATATTTGCTTCATCCCACTCATCTGGTATTTTTTCTAAACACAGAGAAGCACACGAAGTGAGCACAGCTGACAACACTAAAAATGCGAAGTTGATACCAACAAATGTGAGTTGTGTTTTCTTATTTATCGCAAAGAAGTAAAGAGCATAGAACAAAAACCCAACAGGTGCAAGTGGTGCTAAAAAGTACACAACTACTTTATAAGACGTCGACCCGTCAATTATTAAGTCGAATCCGACAGCTTCAGTTACACCAATACATGAAAATACAATTTGAAGTATCGTCAGTGCTACGAATCCAACTAAACCAACAAGAAAGAGGGGAAATGACCGGAGAGGCATTAATCACTTTTTTAGTAATTTTGAAGTTGAACTTTTTATAAATAAATTATGTAAACAGCTTGGTTGTAAGAATGTGGAAGAAGACTATTTTTGTGGTTTAAATAAACATTACTCAATGTTCAGTTTAAAAGTAAAACTTAATTTTATATAAAAATAACACTGAAAAATTAAAAAAAATATAATAAAATTGATGAAAAACCAAAATTGGTGATTTTCATAATTCATTTCAGATGGTTATTTATTACTATTAAAAATTAAGTTATTATTAATTTTAATAATAATAAATCTTTGTAAACAATAAACAGTTTTTTAATCATATTATAATAAATTAATTTAATACTTTTAATAAATTGATATAAAAAAAACAAATAATTGAACTACTCAAAATCGAAAGTTTTTTGTAAATGATAAAATGAACAAAATATAGTTTAAATTGTAATTTATTATAATTTATTATATTAGTTTGAATTTGATTTTTTAATTTTTACATTTTTAATTTTTATAAATTCGAAAATTTACAAATAAAATAAGTTTTACATAATTTAAAGATTTTTAAAAATTTTTGAATTGTAAGTTTGTATTGAATATTATTTGTTTTTGTTGAATTATAATAATTTTAAAAATCAAACTAATTTTTCTAAAATATTGAAAAATTATGAAACTTTTTAAATTTAATTAATTTTATTTAATTTAAATACTTTTCAAATTTAAATTTAAATTTTTGTTGTTAGTATAACTTCACTACTTTGTAGAATAAATAATTTGAGTAGTAATATTAACCTTAGCAAGTCAATTGAATCAACTTTTTTTGTGGGAAGGTGAAATCTGGATAAGATTTATCGAGATCATAATTTATTTTTGGAACAATTAAAATAAAATTCAAAACACAAAATCGATTAGTTTTCGCGCAAACTAATGGTCTTTACAGACCCATGTTTACTATTTCCCTGTGTTCAAAATAGTCAATACTTGCTTTTACGAGACATACACATAAATTTTCATGAGAGCGTTTCGTAATTCATCAGTTTTTCATAATTTAAATCGGTTTGTGACACGCCGTTCTTAAATTAAGATCTTTTTAGTTCAAATACAAAAATAAAAAAAGTGACTTATTTTTAGTAAAAAAATCAAGGATATAAATTATCCAGTTTTCACTTCGTAAGGTTAAATTAATCAACGTATTCAATTGTGAATGTTTTACCAACCTTATAAAAAGCATTGCAACGAATGTCAACAGACTTTTTCATATTTTTTGCACACTCTAAATTACTACATCGATAGAAAGCACAAGTGTTTATCATATTTATTTTTTTCCCTAACCAAACTTCTATGAGATTAGGAGATTCTATTGCAGACACCTCAATAATATTGACTTCATCTGGGATTTTTAAAACCCCATTATTGTCAATTAATTTTGGATTAATTAAATATAACACGACATCGCCTTCGAAATTGTATCTATTCTTAAGTACATCGTAAATAGTAAAATCGATATTCCCTCTAAATACAAAATTCATGGGCATATTTAAAAATTCAATGTTTTTAACATTAAAACATTTATAGAAAATACAACGGTTGGTGATGTTTTGGTCAATAAAAGTGACTGAAGTGAGCTTGGGACAATCAGTTATTATTAAGTTTGGTTGTGGTCTAATACAAAGCTCTTCGATATTTGAATGTGAAAATTTAAAATTGTCATAATCAACCATTTCATCGTGAAATATTATACTCGCTGGAAATACAAGTTTTCTCAATTTATCATTGTTTTCAAAAGCATTAATATCAATTGATTGTACACCCTCTGGTATTACAATTTCTTCGTGTTTGTATTCAGCGAAGGTCGAACATGCGAAAATGGCTGTAATATTTTTGCAATTTGGGGGAAATTTACCCTTAAATACAATGCCATCTTTTTGAGTGTAATAAAATTTGTCAACTTCGAGACTTTTTTCATCTAACATTTCTTTCATCCAACACGCAGCAATTCCATTAATTTTTCGAGTGTCGATAACATCTATTTTCTTCAGTCCAATGTAATCATATAAATTACTAATTTGAATGTTTTTATTCAATGTTATTGCAGTGAGAAAATTCATGTCATATTGGCTTCCAAAAGATATCACATTCGACAAATCAAGTCGTTTTATATCACAAGCATTAAACGCGCAATCTTCAATAACAGTTACAGTGGTTGCAAGATTGATATCCGAAAGTCCACCTTTGTTTCTGAACGCATCTCTATGAATTTCGTCCGATAATAAATCTGGCAAAACGTTTTTGTCGAATTTTGTGATGACTGTTTTATGCTTTATATTAGTAAACGCTTTTGATGAAGATACTGTGATATATAAGTCGACACTTGTTACTCCAGGTGCTGTAACATTTTGAATTGATGTAACGTCTTCAAATGCCGTTTTATCACTTTTTATAATGTTTGTACCCAAAGTTATTGCACTTAAACTATCACATCCACAAAAACAAAACTCCCCAAACATTCTGATGTGTTTCAAATCAATTTCTTTGAGGTTTGCACACATATAAAAGCACTTGTCTGGAATCTCATACAAATTACTCGACAGTGTTATTGCTGTCAATAAATCATTAGATTCAAAACATGATACACCAAATTTAATATAGTTTGTACAATCCATTTCATTAGTTTTTAAAGTATGTTTTGCAAAAGCTTTATCTAAAAATATGTTTGCGTCTTTATAAAAAAAGCCTTTGTCTTGACACATTGAATAGGTTTTGAATGGACATATGACACGTCGACACTTATTGATTTCAAAATATTTGTGTAAAGGGATTGGGTAATGTACATAGTATTGTTTGTATTTAGAAAGGAATTTATCTTTTTCATTATAGAGGTGAAGAGTCTCAACATTTGGAAAATACTTTTGAGTTTTAAACAAAATAGAAATTGGATTGTAGTGAAACATCTCTGGTATTTCTTGAAACTTTTTACATACAAAAACCATATTTTTAAAATCAGATAAACACATGAAATATTTTGATACAATCATCATTGAGTAGCGGTCCAATTGAACACACATTTATTGTTGTTTATAGTTTATAGTTACAAAAAATACAAAAACATGAAAAATGCATATAAAAACTATTATTCAAAAAGTTGGTAAAAACATGATAAGATATACTATTTTTTATTATAAATAACCATTCACCATTGGTTTCTATTTTTGCCAATAATATAATTCATATATAATTCATATAGAGTCAGAGTTTGTTTTAAATTTCTTTCTTTTCTAATGAATTAATTAATTTTTATTATAATTAGTAATAATTTTTGTTGAAAAGGGAATTATTATCTGATAATATAGATTGATTTGAATAAATTATATATACAGAAAGAAGAGCGAGTAGTGCTTCGCAGTTTATGAACAGAAGTTTTTTTCTATTTTTTTTCAAACTGAAAATAATCACATTCAAAAATTTAATAATTTTTAATAGATTTATCTCCACTTTTGGGATTAATTTATTCAAACACAATTATTAAAAAACAAAATCATAAACTGTAAAACTGAATCAAGTTTAAAAAAATAAATAAAAAAACCCAAAACTTTGAATTTTTTTTTTGTTTTTGTCAAAAATCCAAATTATGATCAAAAATGCATTTTTGTCAAATTTTGTAAAAATGGTTATTAAAGTAAACTGTGATAAAAACAAATAATATTAATCCTAAATAAATAATGTTTTCAATTATTTACACAACAAAGTTATCAACACATTAAAATGTTTGAATAAATTAATAACGAACATACATAAATGTTAATAAACATGTAATAGTTAAATAAAATTTCAAGTTAAACGATGACTGTTAATGACATTGTTATTTTCAAATATTGATTGTAATGTATGTGTTATTGATGTGACAGTTAAAACGAAGAAAAGTCAAATATTATCAATTGTTACTTATTTCATTGTCCAACTACGTTAATGTTCATAATGATTAATTAATCGCTTATTGTTGATAATTACATGTTAATGAGATATTATATACAATTAAAATTGTTTTATTTTTTTAAATATAACAACATACAACAGTAAAGACATGTATTTTGACAACATCACAACATTTATGATTAATTAATATAAAAAGGTGTATTTATTATTATTTTAAATAATTTATAAACAATAATTAATAAATTATTGTTTTTTGCTGCTCTTTTGTTTTAAAAAACAGCCTAAAAACAAATAACTGTCAACTATTTAAACAAAAATATCAAATTAAATCTTTAAATGATAACACTAAAATAAAAAATATAACATCTACAGCATTTTTATTTTTTGACTTGGAGCTCACATTTCATGCACATGAGATATTAAGATCTTTTTTCCCGTAGTTTAAGTTTTAATA
>NW_004191835.1:253255-257431 GCF_000330505.1 Entamoeba invadens IP1
TGGTGTTACTTTCTCTCCATACTGTAATGAATTTTTAATTGAATCAAAATAACAAAAATTGTTAATTCTTTTATTGAGTTGTGAAACCTGAGTATGTAAATCCATATGATATAGCTTGTTTATCCATTTTGTGTTGAACTAATTATATTTTGTGGGTACGTCATAAATTTGAATGATCATAAAAATAACGAGAATCATATAATTTTAAACAAATTTTATACAATATAATGTTGATATTATATATTCAAATTGAAAACAACAACTCAAATATAAATGAATAATTACAATTAACGATTGATTAGTCTTTACTCCTTAAGTTCAGATCATAAAATTTAAATATTTTGCCAAATTCATAAAAAAACTGGTTATTACAAATGTTTTGAAGTTGGTGAACATCTTTGTTCTGTTATAAACAAAGAGCCTTAAAAATAAATATTCAAAAAGTAATGTTAAATAAATGTCGACAAATATAAAAAGTTATATTGAATAAAGAATAATATGTATTCAATTTATTTGTTTTTGTATCATGTCATGTTTAACAATTGGTTTAAAGTTTTAAATGTAATATGCAAAATTGTATAAATTATAATGTGATGGTGATTGTATATATTGATTGTAAATTGTTTGCCTGAACAACCTTTTTATGTTTTTTATGAATCAATTAAACTTGAGGTTATGATGTAAAATATACAAGTTGTGAATAAATCTACAGTCTATATTTAAAGTTTATTTGGTACCTTTTAGATTATTAAAATATTTCGAGAAGTTGTACAAAAGATATATCCCAATTGTTTATTTTTTGCGGTTTACTTAATGTGATGTTTATATAAAAATATTGCTATTTATTTGTCCCCCAGATAACATTAAAAGACTGCCCCTATATTGAAACTTTAGATGATTTGTTTAATCATGAAAATTACCAATTATTTGTTTTGGATAATATAAACATTTTTGTTTATTAATTTAATATTTTTTGTTAAACTACTTTATGGTTCAAAATTTTTAGTTCTTTCATTTTTAATATTGTTGTAAACACGTTATCAGTTAACCATATTATAGACAATGTTGATGTAATTAATTTCAAAAGTGTGATTTCGGTAAATCTATCTTATACGGCTCCCATTTATTTTTTTCCTAATTGTTGTCTTATATAAAAAAAGCAATTTGATAAAACCCTTTTCACGTTATTTTCAATAATAATTACGTCTTTTTTCAGGAAAAAAAATCAGTTAAAATTCAGTTAAATAACTGCGAAGCACTATTTGGAACAATCCAATTTTTTTAAACTTATGACAATAAATATTAGATTTAACTATAATAAAAATAAGTTTTGAAAACAAGCCAGGCTTTTCCAAAAAAAATATTGATGAAAAAGTTGTATTATAACAAATGAATTTATAAGAAAAAAGAACATTTTGGTTATGAAATGGTGACGAGAAGAATTAGGATTGTGATTTCATAAACCTCTGAAAAACAAAACCTTTTTTTAAACTAAACTTTTCCTGCTAATTCTTTATGTTTTCTATTTTTTAAATATTTATTTTATTTTTATTGTATTCAAACAATAGCTTTATACTGACTTATGTTTAGCTTAACTAAAATAATTATTCAAATATCATTATAAAATGATGTTATACCAACAGTTGATATAATAAGTATTTATCGTTTTTGTTTAAACAATAATTGAAAAAAAACACATAAAAAAATAAACATTGAAAATTTTTAAAATGTTAACGAGTGATATATAACCAAAATCGTTATGATTATTCAATTAAATTACAATACATTTGATTTAATTTTAGTTTATGGCTTACATATTAGTGAACATGTAATATCAATATTTATATTTATTTAATAATAATAATATAAAAATCAAATTAAAAAAATAATGACAGAACTTACTATGTGTCAAACATATTTTTGAATCCAGTTTTTATGAGCACTAAAAACAATTTATGTTTACAATAATTTTACCAATGTTAATTTAATTAATGTTGGTGTTATTTTGGTGATTATTGTTTTTATTGATAGATAAAATTATATTTATTATATTATATAATTATAAATTTTTAATTATTAAAATAAATCAAAGAGGGATTCAAAAAACCAATTTATTTAAAATTTAAAATATAATAAGTTTATCGAAAATATCATTTAAAAGTAATGGGAGAAGTTTCATCAAATGTATTGTTTATCATATCAGTTGTGTTTGGATGTATTCTATTTGTTACAACATTTTCAATTATGATCATGGGGCTTATATATTCAACGCTTTTTTCGAAAATCACTGATGGTGGTTTGGTTGAAAAATGTTTTATATATATCTTTTCATTTATTTTACCACCTTTTGTTATGATGTATGTAAAATATGTTGACAATGTTCATAGATGTTCACAAATTGTTTTAATCACAGCAGGAGGGTGTTTCGCAGTTTTTTCTTTCATTTTATTTGGGTGGGCCGTGTCTGTGACATTTAGAACACCAACTAAATGGGATGATGTTAATATACAAAAAAGAATTGATTTTGAAAAAGATGTTTGTTTTGTTATTTCTAATAATAATCTTTGAAGTTTGTATTGTTATGTATAAAAAACATACATCGAAATTTCAATTCGTATGGTCTGTTTTTTAACTTAAATATTTTTGTACTTGCAAATATTTCCAAATATATGTTAACCAAAATAAATTGTTTACATATTACTATATATAATAAGAACATTGAAGTACGTTTAAGTTTATATCTTAAACAAATATGTTATTTTATTATTGATTATATTAATATAAATATACTGAAATTGACAAAAAGAATTCATGTTGTATTGTTGCCAAAGAAAAAGATTTACAACATGAATACTTTATTGATTGTCCATTGGTGACAAAAATTCCAGAAACACCAATTGACTGTGAAATTAAAGAAAAGTACACCATTTGTCTTGCAAAATCACTTAATTTGACAAATGGAGATTTTTGTCAAAAAATGATTTCACCCGACTTTCCTTATCTTATAACCACTGCAGTAATTGTTGGTGTTTCTGCTGTTTCTTATGTGTTGTGTAGTATTTATGCTCTTGTTTTGTTTTTTATAAAAGATCTAAAATTGTGTTCTGTAAATGTTGAAACGAAATCTGATGATCTTTATATTCCAAATAATGATGAACCAGAAGTTAACATGCAAATAGAAATTGAAAAAGAAGCAAATAAGCAACATATAGAAACAGAAAAGGTATAATAATCTTTGGGTTTTGATTGTTATTCTGCTAAAATACAATACTACGAATAATACAAATAATTAGAATATTTGTTTTATCTTTGAAATTTATAATTATTGAAAAAAATGATAAAAAAACATAAAAAAATAACAACTTTTTACAAATTAATGACTGTTAATTTATAATCGTATTGTATTTGTTAATTATTGTTATGTTTATTATCGATCAACTATATTTAAATGATGATTGATTTACTTTACAATTATAACTAATTAATAATAAATAACAATGAAAAGTTAAAAAAAGTTATATATTTTTTGTTTTCATTTTTTTATATAAAAATGGTTCCAAAATTTTTTAATTTTGAATATTTTTTTATAATTTTGCTTTGTGTTAAAAATGAGCTATATTTAATTAATAATTAATTTGATTTTTTTACAACAAAAAAAATTATTTTTAAAATATTCTTAAAATACAATGAAAATTTTTAAAAATGAAACACATGAATATATAAATAAAAAAAAACAACCGATTATTAATTTAAGATTCTTATTATTTTTGAAACAATAATATACGAATCATTTTTTAAACAACTTTAATTACAAAATCATGTTTTATGCAAAACCATTCATTTCAATTTTGGTATTAATCCTATTTGTGGTTTATGGCCAGATCTCAGATGTCTGTCAATGTACACCAAATGGCAACGACGAAACAAATGGGTTTTTCCAAACCAATGGAATTAGTTGTGCTCAAACAGAATTTTTGGTGTTCTGTTTTAATAAAGACTTTACCTTTTCAAGTGGGTCGAAATTTTATGAAATTATAACACAAAGTTCTCTAACTTTCAATACATCTGGGTCTTTATACACAACTTCTACCCGATTTCTGTCTTTGGAAAGCAATGTTATTAACTTTAGATTGCTATTTCATTCCGAATATTTATTTCAATTAAAACAAAAATCTA
>NW_004191835.1:257531-258973 GCF_000330505.1 Entamoeba invadens IP1
TACCAAAAATTTTCACTTGCGGGAAATTTAACAATTGAATCTATTGAAATGAATAATCCCCCAA
The DNA here is from genome assembly GCF_000330505.1 of Entamoeba invadens IP1. Taxonomy (NCBI): domain Eukaryota; phylum Evosea; order Mastigamoebida; family Endamoebidae; genus Entamoeba; species Entamoeba invadens. The sequence goes on from NW_004191835.1 coordinate 257,596, forward strand.
TCGTTGTTTGGGACTCAAACTATTTACACTTAAACAAAAATATGCCAAATAGAGTCGACTTTTTTATTACCAACCCACAAAACAATATAAATTGTTTCGATGTTTTCTCGTTGCCGGATATAACAATTTTGGACATAAACACGGCCGATGATCATTATGGTTCCAACGACTTTCCACTGCAATTTGAAAATGGAACTGCAAATTTACTTTCAAACAAAAGACTCATTAGATTTTGCCCCAATGGAAGAAATTTAAATTCAACAGTAAAATGTATTCTAAAACAAAACTTGTATGTTGAAAAATATTCAAATACATTTAGTTACGCATTTGACTTTCCACATTGTCCTTGTGATGATGAAAACACAATATGCGAATTATATTTGTTTAACGGAATACAATCAAACACTTTTTATTTTGGTAACATTAAAACAACACACACTTCACTTTTTGTGGACAAAAACACGACATTACAAGACGTAAATTCGTTTGGTACAATTAATTTGAAGGATGACATATTTTTAAATGTCGGTGGTAACATCGATCAAACTACTTTTGCTTTTAGTATTGGATCAATGACTATCTCCAATCCAACACATCAACAAAACCAATTTATATATAATTCACAAAAACAAGAATTGTTTTGTTCAAATGTTGTTAAATTAACAATTGAATTGAAACAGAACATTGATACATTAAAAATTAATTGCACTGGAACAATTTCATTTATTTTGTTAAATTCAAATTTATTTATTTATATCACAAAAGAAGTTAAAGAAATTCAAAATTTGTTATTTGTTGAAACAGTCGATCAAAAAATCGAAATAATCATGTCGTTGGAAAGTGATGGAACACTCGTATCAAATAACAAAGTTGATAATTGTGTATTGATGAAAATCAACAGTGATAATTCAAAATGTTTGAAATGTAATTCACAGACTCGGTTATTGAATGGTATATGTCTTAATATAACATCAAATTGCCAAAGATTTAATTCTGAAAATATTTGTGAATTATGCAAAAATGGGTATTATTTGGATGATGATTTTGAGTGTCAACCATTTCAAAACGGCTGTGTTATTGGTGATAAAAATACGTGTTACAAATGTTCAAATGATAAAGTGTTGGACAAAAATGGTAATTGTATTTCAAATATCAACTGTATTGTGTCAAATGGTAATTCTTGTATAAAATGTTCATCAGGAGATATGAAAAAGGAATGTAACAATTGTGGGGACGACAATTGTTATTTTTGTGAAAATGAAATGTGTTCAATTTGTTTTAAAAACCAATTTCTCAATGAATTGGGGTTTTGTGTAAATGATGGAATATCACATGTAATAGGAAATAAAGTACTTTATTGTACTGATGGTTCATTTAT
>NW_004191835.1:259073-263033 GCF_000330505.1 Entamoeba invadens IP1
AAAATTGTTCTTCATATGTTAATCAAAAATGCGTTGAGTGTAATGAAAAATATTACATGAATATTGATAAAAATTGTGTAAAAATGACAGAAAATCCGATTGATAACTGTATAAAAATGGGTATTTGGGGGTGTTTGATTTGTGAACCGGGATATTATATTGATGGCAATAAATGTGTTAAATGTGATGAAATATGCACTTCTTGTGTATCAAAATCATCTTTGTGTCTTTCTTGTCAAAGTGGATTTTATTTGGGAGTGAACAACACTTGTATTTCCAATGATTTATTAAAGGATAAATGCAAAAAAATATCAACAATCACAAGTGGGTGTTATGAATGCAAAGATACATATTTTCGAGTAGGTCTTGATTGTGTTCGCTGTTTAACTAACTGTACAACTTGTAATACGGCCTCAATGTGTTTAACTTGTAATGAAACGAATTTCAAAACGGTAGGTGGAGACTGTTTACCACAAAATATAATTGTTGGTTGTCAAGTTGAAGTCACCCAAAATGGGTGTAACAAGTGTTTAAGTGGGTATTATTCAGTAAACTTTAATGAATGTAAAAAATGTGACGATAATTGCAAAACGTGTTATTTAGTTGGTAATAAATGTACCTCGTGTAACGAGAATAATATTTTAGATGAAAACAACAAATGTGTTTCATTGAGTAAAGTCCCCAATTGTAACCAAATTAAAAATTCAAAATGTTCGAAATGTACTTTTTGGCACACTCCAAGTGTTAATGGGACTTCTTGTGTATCAAAAGCAGTGTGGTGGATTATTTTGATAATAGTCACGTTTTGTCTTTTAATGATTGTTTTGGTCACCACAACATTTGTTTTCTTGTTTAACTTAATCCAAAATAAACAACGAAAAAATGAATTGGAAAAAACTACAACTGTTTTCTCTATTGAAAAATCAAATATTCATTTTATTTCAATTGGCAATGGGATAGTTGTGAATACAACAGATATCATTTTTAATGATGGGGAAGAGGCGAATGTCAACGAAAAACTCCGTGAATTGTTATGTGTTGGGAACACCACAAAACACAACATGAAAATCCAAATTTCAAATAAAACTTCAGAAAACTCCAAATTTATATTTGAGTCCAACCCACAACTTATATTTCTCGGGAAAGGGGAAGCTTGTGAATTTGAGATATTTGTCACACTTCTTTGCACTTCAAAAATTCAAAGCGAATTTCTTCTTATTTCAAATTCTTTGGATAAAGAAAAGGAAATATATAAAGAAATTAAATTTAGTTTAACATCTAAAATAACAACAAGAATTGACCCGGACGAATTAAAAGAAGAAAAGAAACTTGGCGAAGGATCTTTTGGAATCGTTTTTAAAGGTACATTTAGAGAAAATAATGTTGCTATTAAAAAGATGAAACAACAATGTAATAATACAAATGGGATGATCGAATTTGAAAGTGAAGTGAGTATGTTGGATAAATTTCGAAGTGATTATATTGTCCACTTTTATGGAGCTGTGTTCATACCAAACAAAATCTGTCTTGTTACCGAATTTGCACTTTTGGGAAGTTTACAAGACTTGATAAAACACAAACAATCAAATGAAATAGAAATGAAATTGAAAATTAAAATAATGTTAGACGCTTCTAAAGGAATTCAATATTTACATGAAAACGGGATATTACACAGAGATATTAAACCAGACAATATTTTGGTAATATCAACTGACTTGAATGAAAAAGTGAATTCGAAATTGACTGATTTTGGAAGTGCTAGAAATGTGAACATGTTGATGACTAATATGACTTTCACAAGAGGTATTGGAACACCAAAATATATGGCGCCTGAAATATTGAATCGAGAAAAATACACAAAAAGTGCAGATATTTATTCATTGGCTATAACAATATTGGAATGTTTCACTTGGGAAGATCCTTTTCCAAAAACAATTTTCTGTTATGCTTGGTCTGTTGCAGATCATATATCGACTGGAAAACGACCCGAATCAATTTCCATGTTAAATAAAACGTATCGAAATGTGATTGAAAACGCATGGAAACAACAGCCTAAAGAAAGGAGTGATATAAACACCATCATGAACGAGTTAAGTTTTATGTACTAATAGAATGATTGTCTTTTTAATGTATTTTTAGTATTTATAATTTATATAATTTTTGGAATCAAACAAAGATTTTTCAAAAACAATCATTTTTTATTTTTAAAGTTGTTATAATAAATTATTTAATTTAGAATTTGAATATTTTTGATTTTAATAAAAATTAAAAAAGTTAATAATAATCAAAAATTCTAAATGTGTTAAATAGATGTTGAAATTAAAGATAATTAATATTAACATATAATTAACAAATTAAAAATATTTTTTAAATTCTAAAATTGGGTTTTTTTGATTAAAATATAAAGTTAATTCAATTTAAATAAAAGCTATAATATTCTATTTTTTTAAATTTGTTTTCAACACGTTCAAAACATAAAAAATAATTACAAAAACAAACGTGTAAACTATTTTTACTTACACCATTTATTTCAAAAAACAAAAAAATAAAACTAAAAATTTATATAAATAAACTAATGTTCTTGAAAGTGTTATTTGAGATTATTTTTGTTATTCTCCCACCATATTGTTAACTCATTCCTTTTTATTTCAACTTCTTTTTGTTTTTCCATTCGTTTGTACAAATATGTGTTTATTTGTTCTCCTATAAATTGGATAACTCTCCGCCTCCAAATGCTTTTGTCTTGTAATTGAATTTCTACATTGCACCCCAATCCAAATCTATTCACTTTTTTGTGAGCAACATTGATTCCTTGTAAGTACAACAAGTCTTCCAGAAAATCAATTGAATCTCTAGACTTCTCATAATTTACAACTCTTTGTGCTGCTAATTCGCTGCGCCCCTTCTCTTTTAAATCAATAATCATCTGTTTTGCACGTTCTTTGATTAATTCTTTTAAATGTATTGAAAAAGTTTTGTTATCTTCCTCGTAGACGAGAAGCTCTTTAACAACAATGAAATTAAGTGTTTTGGTTGCTCTATGAGAAGGTTTACCGATTATAAACGATGTTGATGGAGATAATAATAGCATGAGAACACTTTGATAAGCAATGTATAAATTACGCTCTTGAACGTTCTTTATTTCTGTTGAGTTTGACATTGGAAGTTACATGTAAACTCTCTAATACCACGTTGTTGCAATTATATTAATTTGTTGTTTTTGTTTCAGATTTTTGTTGTTTTTCAACAATTAAAATAAAAGTTGCTATATTTTAATAGAATGGAATAGGTTGTTATTTTTATGGTTGATATCTATATACATAAAACTATTTCATATATTTTTTATGAATCTTATTTTTATGTTTAGTTAATTTAACAAATTTACAAATTTATTATTTTATATCAACTAAAATTTGTTTATATCTTTTTCCATTTTCGATATTATAAATATTTTAGAATTTATAATAATAACAAATGAAAAATTTGTGTTTTATTAACATTAAATTGAAGTTTTATTACCCCTTTTTTATTTTAATTGATCAATTTTTAACTAATTAATAAATTATAATATATAATACACGTATATTATAATTTTATGAATCAAGTAACAACAAATAATAATATCAAAAACAATAATAAATTCAATTATTTGATATTTGTTGTTATTAAAGAGAAAGAATGGACATGGGGACGAAGGACGGGAATATAGGCCGAAGGACGTCCTTTGTGGTTTAGGGACGTCCTCCCGCTATAAAGGACGTCCTCCCTGTGTATATAGTGTCCTTTCTATTATTTTCGTGTCCGCGGCATTTTTAATAACTATATAATGAGTTATAATATTACTATGAATTTACTATTATAAAATATAATTATTTCCAAAAATAAATAAATTCAAAGACAAATGTTAAACAACAAGTAATTTCGTTATAAATTAATGGTTTTTATAAAATATGCAAATTT
>NW_004191835.1:263133-276024 GCF_000330505.1 Entamoeba invadens IP1
TATTATATTTTTTGATTGTATATTTATAATAAAAATATACTTTGTTATATAGTTTCGATAATGAATAAAAAATGCCGCGGACACGAAAATAATAGAAAGGACACCATATACACAGGAGGACGTCCTTTATAACGGGAGGACGTCCCTAAACCACAAAGGACGTCTTTCGGCCTATATTCCCGTCCTTCGTCCCCATGTCCATCCTTTCTCTTAAGTTAATAATATATTAAGTTTTTTAACTCAAAAATAAAATAAATAAATAAATCAACTATAATTTATTTAACAATATTTCTACTTATTTAACACGTTCAAAATGTTTTTTTATATAAACATTGAATATATAATAAAAAATAATAATTTTGTTAAATTATAATAATTTTTGAAAATGAAATATAACACATTCTTTTTGCACACTATCATTTTTTTTCAATTGATAATGTAGACACTTTAAAAAATTTTTTGGTAAGTAATAATAATTTCATTTTTAATATTTATTATTGTTATTAAAATACTTGTAAATGGTCATAATAAAACAATTCGATACAAAAATAATTTGATGTAGTTATATAATAATAAATTCCAATCATAAGCTTTTGATGGAAGTAAATAATGCCAAAAGATATCAAAATAAGATTAAATTTGTTTTGTTAACATTTTTTCTATTTTTGGAACTATTTCGTTAATGGTGAGTCTTTTTTCTGGTTGTGAATACCAACATTTTTCAATGATATTGAACTCATCATCTGTTATATTTCCTTTCTTTAATAAATGGTTTCCATTTGTGACAAAGTTTGCTATACTCCATGCAAATTTAAATTCATTTTTGGGATAAGGCTCTTTCCACCCAAATATTTCATACATTGTTATGGCAAACGAAAATATATCACTAGGCATTTTATATTTTTCTTTGTTCAAAACCTCAGGAGCCATATATTTTGGTGTTCCAATACCATTGGTGAAAGTCATATTAGTCATTAATAAATTCACATTTCTTGCACTTCCAAAATCAGTCAATTTCGCGATGATTTGTGTTGAAAAATATAACGAAAAAATTAATAAATTGTCGGGTTTGATATCTCTATGAACAACCCCATTGTTGTGTAGATAATATATACCTTTTGCCATGTCTAACATAAACTTTTCACACAACTTTTTTGTTACACACTTTTTGCTTTGTAAATTTTTATTTGTATTAATATAATCATCTTGTAAAACATATTCATGTAACAAATCCTTCAAAGACCCATATTGAGCAAATTCGGTAACAAGACAGATTTTGTTTGGTATGAATACAGCTCCATAAAAGTAAACTATATAATCACTTCGAAATTTATCCAACATTTGTACTTCTTTTTCAAATTCTTTTATACTAGTATCATCATCACACCCACTTTTAAGTCTTTTAATAGCAACACTCTCACCTCGGAATATGCCTTTATAAACAATTCCAAAAGATCCTTCGCCAAGTTTCTTTGATTCAATAAGTTCATAATTATTTAATTTGGTTGTTAATATGGTTTTTGCTTTAATTTTTATTGGTGAAGTGGTTTGCTCCCCTTTCTTGATGTCAAGTGAAATACATAAAATTTCGTCGTTAATTTGACATGAACAATAAGGTTTCAAAAATATTTCAAATTCACAAGCTTCATTTCTTTTAAGTGTAATTAAAGTTGGCACTGTTCTAATTAAATATATATCACATCCAGATTTCACACTAAATTGAATTTTCTGTTTATTTTTTGAAACGTTACCAACACAGAAAAGTGCTCGAGTTTCTTGATCGACTGGGATATCGGTACTATCTTTGTTTTCAATTGGTTCATTTTCAAAAATTATTTCTGGTTGGTTTGAAACTAAATTTTGTGTCAATTTTGAGAATAAAATGTTGGACTTTTTCATATCAAATACACAAACGTTTTTCATTTGGTTCTTTTCCTTTCTGTGTACTCGCATTATATAAAATACAAATATGAAAACAGAGAAAATAACAAATGTGACTAACACGAGAACAACGGGCAATGCAATAACCAATTTCAAATTAATTTGATCAACACAATACGTCCCATCTGTTGAAACTTTTTTGTTATTACCACATTTTGTACAAACTGAATTTTCAGCTGAAAGACAAAATGTAATTTCAGAAACTGATTTGCAATGATTATCAACTAAGACAAAATTAATATCACATATTAAACACGTTTCTTCTGATGAACACAATAAACAATTCATGGAACATTCGTAACATCGAGGAATAACTTTACCTAAATAATACCCATTGGAACACTGCAAACAACCACTTGAAGTCTTTTTAACACAATTGGTAAGTGATTCATAACTTTTACACAAATAACTTTCACTGAGTATTTGATAATAATTTTCTTTACAAGATAAACACTTTGAAATTTCTTGACATGTCGAACAGGTTGAATCACATCGAAGACAGTCATTTTGATCTTGATAATATCCATCATTACAAATTACACACCCTCTTTGTGAAGGAAGCATCATTGTACACCGTTTTGCCAATTCACTTGCTAATTCACAAATATGGTTTTTGTTTAGAAAATAAACTGAAGTGTCACAAGTTATGCAAAAGGTTGAGTTGAAACAGGTTAAACATTTTGATGTTGTATAATTACAAGAAAGACAATCATTTGAAAACAAATCCAAATAATAAGTATTTGAACATTTTAAACACCCTTTTGTTGTTTGAATTTCGCAATTATTTATAACGTTTCCTATTTTTGTTTTCATTGTTTTATGATATGTCGTTGTTGAAGAATTTAAAATACACCCTCCTTTTGTAAGAAAATAATTATCCGAACACTCCAAAATTGTTGACACTTCTTCGGAACTTTGTGTTGTGTATTTGATTATTTTATCAGTCGGCACACAACAAGTTGTATTTTTTATGTTTGAATTACGAACATAACTCGGAAAACACTGTATACACGAATAATTGTTTGATTTTTCACAATTCAATGTTGATAATTTAATACAAGTCTCTTCTTTTAATAAAAATCCTTCCGAACAAATAACACAAGTGTTTTGATTGTATTTTGCACAATTATTGAGAATGTTCAATTTACATTTATTATGTTCTATTGTATAATGGAAAAATTTGGAACATTCTACGCAGTCATTGGATGATATTTTAATACAGTTTTCATCAGCAAAACAATTTTGATTTATAACATCTATAATGAAATTTTTTACACAAAACAAAGCATTTAATGTATTTTTTATGAGTTTGCATTTTTCAAATGAATGAATAGAACAATTCTGACAATTGTTGTTGTTATCAATGTACTCACCGTTTTTACATGTGTAATATTTGTTGTTTCTGGTCAATCTTTTTTCGTTTGATATATCAGTACAACTATTATTTTGGAAGATTATAGTGTTATCTTTGCATTGTAAACATTTTGCTCTTTCTTCCAATTTCGTTGAATAATAATACTTGCAGTTATCAATAGAAATATCACATTTATCTACAAGTGAAATACCATAATTACAATTTTCACAAATAACGTTTCCTTTTGTAATACAATTTGTATCCATTAAATTGGATTCACAACTCATGTTTTGAAGATAATTGTCAATATCACATTTTAAACACATACTTTTATTTATTCTTTCCAAACAATCATCACCATTGATTGTACAAACTTTATTTAAAAAGTATTCTTTTTCGCCACATTTTTGACAAGTTTTAGTACTCAAATTCAGAACAAAAGGTTCATAACAACTATCACAAATTGCTTTGAAATTTGCATCACCATGACACATCTTACAATTATTTATAACATTAGAACACATGTAACATATATTTGGCGAACTAAGATAATATCCATTTTTACATACACATATACCTTTCAATAATTCAAAATTTCCCACACATTCATGGCACAGTTTATTGGTTTGACTACAATTAAAGCAATTCGGTATATCAGAGCATGGGTGGCATGTGTTGTTTTCTAAGAAATAACCATATGTACATTCAATACAACCATCTTTTGGTAAACACTTTGTTTCTGAACAGTGAGTATCGCAAGTTTTACACTGGTTTGAGTCAATATATTTTCCCTGTGAACAACTAAGACAATTTAAACTCGAATTACCATTACAACTCTCACATGAAGAATCACATGGAAAGCAATTGTATCCATTTCTATAGTAATTTATTGAAACGCATTCAGTGCAGCCATCAGTTTTACAAGACCCACTTTTGCAATTGATACATTCAATGCACTGACCATTACTAAGATATCTTTTCCCCGATACACAAGTATTACATTGGTTATATTCGCTTCCATAACAGGTCTCACATGTCGAGTTACATAAAGAGCACGTGTTTTCTGTTAAGTAATATCCACTGATACATGATTCACAACTCCCGTTGTTACCTGGGTCGAAACACGTGTTGCATGGAGAGGAACATCGTGTACATGTATATTGATGCAAGTAAAAACTAGTATAACACTTACTACAGTTCCCATTCACTCCTGGATAATAACACGCAGAACAAGGGAAAGGACAATAATTACAAGTTTTTTTACTTGTATCATAATAATAATTTTCTTTGCATGAGAAACATGTAGTTGATGAATAACCATTACATGAAGCGCATCCAGTATAACAAGGATCACATTTTTTCCCGTTTTTAAAAAAACCCTGTGAACAAGTACTACAATACAAACCATTATTATCACTTGTACAAGAAGTACAATTTGTGTAATCACCACAATTAATTTGTTTTACAATCGTTTGCAAATTTTGAGATAATATGTATCGTGATTCTGTAACACGTTCTTTTAATCTTTTTTTTAATGATAAAAACAATATATGGTTTCGTATTTTTGTCGAAAACAATAATAATGTTGTTTTGTCGTAGTTATCAACAAAAAGTTCACTGGAAATGTTGCAATAAAAAGTAAAATGACCATTTGTTTGTTTTAATAAATTAATTTTATTGCCTACAACACTCCACTCTTGTTTATTTGGACAATTTTTATTAACTTCAACGCAACTGAAGTTGTTATTTAATTTACACCATTTCACCCGTTCAAATGATGTTGTTAAAGAAATTAAAATGAAAAGTATGTTTGTTGACATTTGTCTCAATATTGAATTTATTGTTCATTTTTTATAAAAAACAAAAAGTCATTTAATTTTAATAAAGTTATAATTAAAATACATAAAATATAATTTTAATGTTTTTGTAAAAAAATTACTTACAAAAAACAACAATTAAAAGCACATTTTTATCAAAAAACATGAAATTATGTAAATGTCGAATTAAAAACATTTTTGTTCTATGCAAATACAATAGGGAAAATGAAACTTATTCCAGGAAATGTACTTTAGCCCAGAGAAGTACCTATATTTTTTAAAAAAATACGGGTTCTTACTAAAAAACAAATATTTTGGAAAATTGACTTATATATATGTATAGTTTATAAGTTTAATATAACAATAGAAAATAATTGGTTTTTCTTTGGGTTAATTTGCTGGGCAAAGTTTAATAGCCCAACTGTACATATTTAATTGCCGATATGATTTCGAACAATAATTATTTTATCAAATGTAGTTTCGTTTAATGAATTAATAACTATTCAGATACAATACAAAAAAGATATTATAAAATAATTAAAAAATACAAAAATTGATAATTACTATAATTCATAACTATTTAACCAAATAATTATAATAGTATTTACAAATATTTTTTAACAACTTCAGTGCACGGAGGGAAAGCACAATCCCCCATTTCTTCAACACACGTAGGCAATACAATTGATTTTAAAGAAAAACACTTTTCAAAAGCATGTCTTTCTATGATTTTGACGTTTTTCCCAAATTTGGCCATTTTCAAGTTCCGACAATTCACAAAAGCTCTTTCTCCTATCTCAACAATTCCGTCATTAACTATGGCACTTTTTAAAGAAGTACACTCAGAAAAAGCATATATCTCAATTCTTGTGACACCACTTGGAATAGTTATTTCACTAAGCGCTCCACACTCAGAAAAACATCCTTTTGGTATTTCTGTTATTTCATCTGGAAGCGAAACTCTCTTCAAATTTACACACTTCGCAAAACAGCCATTGCCAATATGATTTACTCCTTTTGGAATCACAAGATTTTCAAGTGCACTACACTCACAGAAACAGAAACTTGAGAGGTTTTGCAAATTATTAGGTAATTTAATGGAAGAAAGTGCTGAGCACTGTCTGAAACATTCCTCACCAAGTGACGTAACTTTGTCAGGAATTTCAATTGAAGTGACTTCTTCATATCCAAAACATTCTGCATCGTATGAAGTGACTTCTAGAGCTATTGGATCGTCTATTGTGTATCTATCATCAACTCCATATGAAATGTTCTTGTATATGCAGTTTGTTGGTTGTCGTGACTCATAGAAAGAGTACGTCACTTTGCACCAAACGATAACACGATAAAAGTTCAGTTTTGTCACGTCAGTAGTATGAGTTGTTTGTTTGGTGCCAAAAATATTGTTGCCAAAAGTCTCTTCACATTCTTCCCAAATGTTGAGTGATTCAAGACGGGGAAAATGTTTGAGTATCTTTTGTGTGAGGGGAATGGGGTTGATGTGAAATCGTGCTGCTGTGTTTCGGTATTTTGAATTGACCATTTCGATGTTCATAAAGTCGGAAATTGAACGAAAATATTTGGCTACTATCATTAGTGAATATCCATCGAGGAGTCCCATCGATATAAATAATATTATCAGTTTGTTTATATTTCATTTCAAAATTCATAATAAAAGTCTACACAACCCAATCAAAACTAAAACGTCAAAAATGTTTATTTTTGTGATGAGGTAAATCAACAGAATATCTTTAAAAATGTAAAAAAATGTTTACATAAAATAAATTGTTTTTTAAATTACTTTGTATTAAATTGTTTTAAAAAATAATAACATTTTTTGAGCTTTATTTCAATATTTTTATTTATATTTAAATTATATTTAAATAATATTTTGATATAATAATAATGATAAAAATATACTTTATTATATTATTAACAATTTAAATATTTATCATTAAATTAACAATTAACAACAATTTTTACAAAAATTTTTACAAATAAAATTTTTTAGATTATATTATTTAATATGTTACCTATTATATTATAGTTTAAAAAATGTTATTTTATTAATTTAAAAAAGAACCTTTATTAAGTAGCTTTCGTCATTAATGATTGATTTTAGTTAATGTAACAATTTTAATAATACCAATTACCACTTAATTTTTGCTATAAAAATAATATAATCTAATTTATTAATATATAAAACTATTATTAAAAATAGAAAGTAAAAATAATTAAATTTTACTTGGCACAGCAACATGGAACTACCATGACAATGATATGTTTGCAAATTGCTTCTCGCAAAATTGCTTGCACTTCATCTCTTTTCTTGATACTTTCTTCACAGCATCCACAACACTTTCCTTCAATTTGAATCAAAACAGCAACACCTCCTTCACTTTCTTTTATATCAAAAATATTGATTTTGTTTTCTTTGCAGCACCCAATTTTCTCATTGAAAACTTCGTTAATTTTCATTACTTTCTGATAAAAAGTTGCTTTTTCGCATGTTTTTTCACATGTTTTGGTACATTCCATTTCGGCTCTCGTCTCTCTCAAAATGTCTTCTAAATAATACTTTCTTGAATATTCACCAGCTCCAGCTCGTTGGCATGATCCACAAAAAGACCCGGCGTTGGTTTCTTTCGTGATTTCTTCAACAGTTTTTAAATCTTTTTCTTTGATTGCCGTTTTAATAGTCGCGAGTGGTATATTACCACATAAACACACCAAATCCTCATTTTCAATATCACAAAGTTTTTTTCCTGTGTAAATTGAAATTGCTCTTTGAATGGTTCTATAAAAGAATGAGGTCGAAAAAATTGGCTCTTTGGGCACTTTTGGTTCTTGAAGTTGTTTCTCGATGTCCAAGTTTTTAATCATAAGTAAATCGGTCATCTTCTTGCCTATACAAAGTCCACATAACACATCAGCCAAAACTCCAAACTTGGCGCACCCAAACATTTGATATTTGGCATCGATTACTTTGCTTTCTGAATCTACAAGTAAAGAGAGACGAATAGCATTTCCACAACACTTAGAATGATAGTCTGCAACAATCAACTTTTCATCTTTCACACACCTTGGACAAAATTCACCTTGATGCTCTGGGTGTTCCATGTGGTGTGCAAATTTGCAGTTACAACTACACTCTGGCTTCGACATTGTTTTGTGAATTTAACTTATCTTCTTCAACTTTATATTAAAACAACCACGTCACTTTTTATAATTTCAAAGAAAATAATTAACTAACACAAAAAGTGGTGTATTATTCGATAAAAACTTTAAAATTATGGTTTATTGAAGAATCTTAAATTTAATTTCGAGAACTTTTTATTAAATTAGAACACTTGTTGAAATATTTGATTTGTCATTTTGAAAGAACTTCACAATTCTTATATTTTTTGTAAGTGGTTGAAACTATAACAAGAATCCGAATGACCAACTTGGTTATTTTGCCGAATTTTGGTTGGGTTTTATCAGAATGCAGACACCAATTTTTTTACAACCAAAAACCGAAGATAAAACCGATTCAAAAACTTAAAAAGGGGTAGCTACTTTTTGTTTCAAAAATAGTTAATAATCCAAAACAGCCCATTTAAAGAACCGAAAGAAACAAAACCTAATGATGTCTTTGTTTAAAATATAAAACACAAAACTGTCTCAAAAAAATTATTATGAACGTTAAGGAAAAAAAAGAGACATGTCAAAATTTTCAAAAAAGAAAAACCAAAACACTTGTTTTCAAACCAATTTATAAAATACATTTTGAACAAGTTGTGATGTATTGTAAAAATAATTTAAACAGCTTGTTTTATTAATTATAATTAATAGTTAAATTCTTGTTAAAAAACGTATATGAATTAGGTCAATTTATAATTAAAATTATAATACATAATAGTATTATTACCTGGTTGCTAGACACAGTTAATTCGACTTGAACTTTCAACAATCAAATTCTTTGTAAAACCTTTTGCTTTTTAAGTGGCGACAACCATTTCCTTCATCTCTTTGATGGCAACAACATTTCCTCGATATGTTCCTTTGAACACAATCCCAAAGCTTCCTTCTCTGAGTTTTCGTACTTTTTTCAACTCGTCTGGGTCAAGTGCTGTCGACATTTCTGACGCAAATTTGACTGGAATTTTTATCTCTGATATTTTGCCTTTGTTGATGTTTAAGACTGAACAAGTGATGTCAACAGTCTTTTTTTAAGTGTACACAGCGGATGGACAGCAACAGTAAATTCAACAGCACGACCTTTCTTGATACTCACTGGTATGGAAGGTTTAACATTCAACTCAAACTTTTCCTTGTCATTTTGTGTCGTGAATTGAATTTTCAATAAAGACGTTCTGTCGTTGCCAATCATAAATTTGCATTCGCCGTCTTTCTGAACTGCAATTTCGCCTTCAAAATGCGTTTTTTGAGTGCCAATATATATGATATCAACTTCTTTCTTTTTTAAATCTTTCAACAAAAATTCGTTCACAAGAAAATAATGAGACAAACCAATTCATGTGATTCAAAGACTTTTTCGCTGCAAAAATAGGTAAACAAAAGGCAGTTGAATGGTGCAACCCAAAAAACTAATTGAGAAAATTTGTGCAACTTTAGTTATAGTTTAGTTATAGTATAATAATTAGAGTAATAGTTTTAAAGAAATTTGTTTGTGTTTTTTATTGTTCTGTTTTTAAAAAACATATAATTTTTTTACTATAATTATACTATAAACAAAGTTGCACTGACACGTAAAAGTTGCACGGTTTTAAGAATGACTTTAATCTCCAAAATTCAAAACGATAATATCTGATCAGGTATTTAAAGAAGAAGATGACACAACTGATCATTAAAAACTAAAAGTTGAAACAACAACAGTTTGTGTTGTTTTTTTGTTTTTTATAAATCAATATCGAATTAAATAATAAAATTAACATTGAATATTATGACGAAATGTTTAATTTCAGCGGCAGTTGTCGGGGTTGGTATTGTTGGAAAAAAATAAATACAGACTAGTTTTTCTCTTTTATCTTAAGAGTTTTTATGTTTGTTTACTAACACCACTCTATGAATTCACACATTTTATCAACTGTGTGAATAAAGTTGATAAAATGTCGCGTCAAATTGCGACGAATTGTTTATTACAAACGTTCGTCGTTTTAGCATTCTGTTTTTTTTCATTGTAAAACACTCGAAAATGGTTTGAAATAACAACAATTTGAATATCTAAATGATTTTTTGTTATCATTTGAATATTAATTTTACCAATATCACAAGGATAAAAATCCACAAAAAGTTCAAACAACTTTTTTCCTTTTTTTCTGTTTTTTACACACAGCAAAGAATAAAACATTAACTTTTTTAGTTTTTTTCATTTAAAACAGAAAAAAGAAAGCTTTAATGTGTAAAAAAATTGTTTATAAAATAACAAAAACACCATTATATTTACAAAATAAATAATACTATTAAATGTTACTAAATATTAAATATTTTCTTTTGTGATGATTGTAAAGGTTTGAAATAATGAAATTGGGGCCATATTATCGAATCGATTTGATTTACAATTAAAAACTATGAAATTACCAATCAATTTCGATTTTAATTGTTTGTTATGATTGTTATTTCAATGACAATATAACAACTTATTAAATTGTTATTTTCAAAATAAAAACTAATTAAATAAGTCAAACCTCATGTCATATATTGAAGACGAATTCACGGCTTTTTGTGAAAAAAATGATTCATTCTGTATGTTAGACCATTCGACATCCAAACACGTTTTTCATGTGTTATACATTCCAGACGATAAAGAATTTACGTTACAATATCCAAATGGTACACCAAGTCAATATGATATCAAAATATCAGGAAAGAAGTATGAGCACGTGGTTAATCGTACAAAAACAACTTGGTCACTCATACCTCCAACTGATTTGACCGACGCTTTAACTCAAACAGCCAAATTTTTAAAAGAAGAAAAACAACATCAAGAAGACTTGAAAAATGATCCTTTTCTTAAACGCAAAAATTTGAGCGACCGCCTCGATGCTCAAAGAAAAGTAGCCCTTGAATCGGAAACGCAGATCTTTGCATTTGATACCGAAATAGCATATCAAAATTTAAAAGAAGATATTATTCAATCGTTCTTTGATGAAAAGAAATTCGGATTTCTCATTCAACCAGTCAACGATAATCCATATCATTGGATAGTTTCATATAAAAACTTTAATTCGACATGGGACATATATTCTGATATGGAAAAAATGATGACTTTGTCCGCAAGAGACTCAATAGAACTTGAATTGGAATTCTCATCGACAATGTTTCCAGTCATCCCACCAAAGTACAATTTTCTTTCGCCAAAATTAACACAAGAATCTTTGAAGAAAATATTTAAGTCGGGTGCATTTGAAAAGGATGTCTACAACCCACTAACAAAGATAATGTTTTTGACAAATATCAGAAATGTTATTGAAAAGTTTGCACGAATCGATTTTGGAAAAAACAACAAAACGATTTCTGACTATCGAAACGAAAATAATATGTATGAGCAACAACTGGCCAAACCACTGTTAGGCCAATTAGTTCAATTGGGAAAAGATTTTATTGAAAATACAACAACAAGGTATAAAACACAGTATAATGGGTTTCAATTTCAGAAAAGTAATTCAATTCAATTCAACAACTTTTTGCTGGAAAACAGTTTGTCGTACCAACGCTTCATCAAGTCTATTGAAAAATTCGGGATGGAATCCATCCAAAGTTCTGGCTTCTTTTGTTGGCATGGGAGTGACGACAACTGTATACAATCGATTTGTAAGAATGGATTTGATCCACATAGAAGAGCGGGACAGGCGTACGGACCAGGTGAATATTTTGCAAAAGAACCAGCTACATCGATGGGATATACAAAGGGAAATAATCACTTAATTTTAACATATGTTTTAAGACCTAAGGATAAAAAAATATTGAAAGACACTTCTGGTATTTACGTTGTTAATAACCCGACAGATTGGTCATATTCATATTGTTTACCAGTACTTGTGATTACTTTTGGTTTTGGAAAACCAGTCAACTTCTTGGACAAATCTATTAATTAAGTCGTATTATTTTGTTTGAATTGTACCAAAATCTATGATAAAGTCAGTCCAGAAATTTAATGTAAAACCCCCTTTTCATGACCCATCAACAACAAGATATAGAGTTTCTAATAAAGATATGTGGATTGTCCACCACAACTAAAATTTCACAACAACACTTTTTTCCTCTCAGTTTATTTTTCAGCTGCTTCGCTATATATTTCCAGAACATGTACATGAAAAAAATGGGTCATTATAGTTTCTTTTTCTCTTTTTTAAGAGTGTTAACGTGATAGGGTGTATATCCCATAGATGCCTAATAGCATTAATTTTCATAATTATTTTTTTAAAAAAATGATGATAATAATAGACAATTTCTAAATTATTTTAATAACAAATATAATTATTTCTTTGCATAAAACACCGATAACAATATTAATAGAACAATTTCAAATATTTAATTAACAACAACTTTAAAAATTCGATATTTTTGACAATGATCTTTGAATGTTTTTTGTCGTTTTTCAATTTGTAAAAATTGGCTCATTTTAACTATTTTTTCGGGAAACACTAGCATTTCTTGAGTAATGCAAACTATTTTTGTAAAAAACTGAAAACAGTACTACTATTATGACAACGATAATTAGAGAGTTTTTAACGAGCAATCAACATGTTTAGAATTATTAATTCAATCGTTCGC
>NW_004191835.1:276124-282154 GCF_000330505.1 Entamoeba invadens IP1
CAAAACTAAGTAGATGCCAAAACATTGCAATTGGCCAGCGTCTTGTTGTTCTTTTCATCTCAATCCGTTTGGCCATTTCGTCTACAACATCAACATTTCCCATGTATTTGTTATATCTGTGGTTTACATTGGTTCTAATCAAATCAAGGTAAGTTTGTTGTATATTCGAATTATAGTTAATTGGTGCATTCTTTTCAATTTAAACAAGATGAACTTCTGTATCTGGTGTTGACAGAATTAACACATTTTTGTTGTGTTCGATAAGGCAACTTAAAGTAAAACCCTCTTCGGTTTGGCCAATTATTAGAGACCCATTTTCTCTTTTTTCTTATGTTTTAAGAATTTTGGGAACTTCTTTTTTATTTGCTTTAATTCTACCCAATCCCGATTGCTCCATTTGTTTCCAATTGAAGTATTTTACCAAGTTTAATAAAGGTAAAAAACGATCAGTGTAAACAGTAAATGTTTTTTCTCGAAAAGGCTTTACCAATTCTATTACTGCTTTTGTTCCCAAACATTCAACCTTTTTTTATTGTTGCTTCCTCTATAAAGAAATAGTGTTATTCATTGGATCAACAAGTAGATAAAATTTGAAACCAGATTTGGCGGGTTTGTTTGGCATTTTCATTTTGTTTTGATATTTTCCAAAAAACGAGACAAGTTTTCATCTACAGATAATTTTGATGATATGACAATTGACCTCCCGAAAGATACAAAACGATCTCTTAAAACTTTTACGATTTTCTTTATTTCATAATAATTATCCCAATCATCACAGTTGTAAATCAAATCTTGTTCAAAAAATAATGAACATTGAGATACACTTTGGTGTTCAGAGTTCGAATTTGTATCATTTTTAGCGTCTTCTGATGATTCCGAGTTATCACTACTCAGTGTTTCCGTGTCTGTTTGGCTTGAAGTAGATGTTTCACTTTATTCGGAAATTTCATCAGATGACGTTTCTTCTGAACTTCCAGGTTCCATTCTTCTTTGTTGTTCATATAATTGTTCTCGTATAACACTTTCGTTGTTAATAAACACATTCCAATTTTCTTTTGGTATCTCTTTAGGTTTTAAAGGGCGGTTAATAATGTCATCAAAACGGAGACATCTCAAAAGCTCTTTATACCTTTTGAGAGAAAAGGTTGCTCGATATATTTCTCTGCTGTTGATTCCATACCAGACATTTCGTTGAATAATTTTCGTTTCTCAATAAATACCTTGTATCAAGCTTATTCCAACAAAGGCTTTAATATCTGACAATTCAACGTTGTACCAAGTTTGTTTTTTCTTTTTATCATCGAGATTGTTAATAAATACACAGTAACGACCGTATGTATTTGTGTAGAGTTGTATATCAGTTAACAAATGTGTTGGAATAAAGCAGTCAACAACTTCTTCGATATTCATATTTAAGAAAAAATCAGTGATGTGCCTATTCCGTTTAGGTTCACAGTTACATTCATTGTGTACATTTTTAAATTCTAATAGATTAAACATGTTCTTATTTTCGGTGTTATTCAATTGTTTTTGAGATACTATTTCATCGTGTTTGAGTTTAAGACTTTTCTTGGTGTCTTTCTTGACACGTTTATCCCCTCTTCCAATATCGGTATTTTCAGTATCACATTTTGGTGTGCACGGAATTTCGTGCAGAGATTGCACCATTTTAAAAGGATTAGAGTGAATTATGTATTTGTCTTCACTGTTGATTATTTAGGGGAAATGATATTTCATTTGTATTGTTAAATGTGGACTGTGTGTTTCAACCAAAATAGCCAACCTTTTTATTAATTCTAAATTGTGTGGATAAACTTTCATTGCTTCCCTACAATTATCAAATTGCACAATTAATGCAATATAATGACATACAAAAAGACCACATGAAACACTGTCATTTTGTCTTGCAATTCCTCTTGCTAAATAAATATCAAATCACAATCAAACAATTCAAGAATATCAACCCCAACTGACAAATAAAATGCATCATGATAATTATTTAAAGAATAAAACAATTTTGCGCGGCGATTATGATAATTAATGACAAATAAGACAAAATGATCATACCCAAATATTGGTACAAATGTTAAATAATTATTGATCAATACATTGAAAATGTGTTTTTTTAACACAGAATTGTCAATACCAAAAAGCAATTGTCTTTTTTCAATAATACCGATATACTCAAAAACGGAACCACTTAAAAACCTTGCATATGCAGCGATTGTGTTGATGTTCATTATATTTACTTCTTTTAATTTGAGTTTGTTTTTGATTTAATTTTATATTATAATTTCATGTTTTTTATAATCATTTTTGTTGATATGTTATTAATTCCCGATTTTTACATGTATTTTACAATCACTCTAACATAATAATTTTTTTTGTTTTTTGTACAAAATGTTTTGTAATCATTAATTTCAATGTTATTCTTTGTTATTAAGGATTTTTAAAGACACGAAACGTTTTCATGTTTTCGAAAAAAAGTTAAAAATACAGTCGATACTCTATCGGATTGGTATTCTATCGGATTTGGTTATATATCCAATCAAAACTTGTTCCAATCCGATTTTATAAATATAAAACCCGTATAATTAGTACTTAATAGCGTAATACAATATTATTTTCTTTTTTACCTTTTTGGTTTTGTGAACAAAAAAATCCAACTTAATAGTATTGAAATCAAGAATTTGGCAATCTATATAAACAAGTAATTTTTTGGTGATAAATGCATTTGATTTGTCAAAATCTTAAAACCAAAATTATAACTATAACATATAATGATAGCAAAGAACAGATTTATTATTATAATAATATAAAACTTGGTGAACAACTTAGTGTTCACTAATAAGTTGAACACAAGTTTTTATTAAAATAATCACAATTATTACATATTACAAAATAAGCATTTAAACCACAATTATATCTATTCGCAATTTCTAATATAGTCAGTCTTTTAACGTCATCTGGTGGACATAAAATAGCTTTAATTTTGTCAAAACATTAAGCATTAGAAAAAAAGTGATAAAAAAACCAAACCGATTGAGATGGATTTTAAAGACGGCTTCCCAAAATATGCCAATCTTTATGTTTAAAAAGGTACCAGATAACGTTTAAAGACAGACTGCATCTGTTTTTTATCTGCTTAATATCGAGAATCTTTTTTTTTGTTTTAAGATATTAAGTATTGTGATAGATACTACAATAATAAATCCATCATGTTGTTTATGTGTTTTTAAAATACAAATTAAAAATGAATAATGACAAATAAATTCATATGTTTACACGTGTCTCTTATTATTGTTCTGTTAAAATATTCATTTTACGTTTTTAAATTATGTTTTTGTCCAAAGAAATAAATAATGCCAAAAAATATAGAAACTAAAAATAAAATTTTCTTTTTATTTTCCAATCCTTGGGAAAAACCATTTTCCCATCATTCCAATCCGATAGAGTATCGACTGTAATTATTAATGTGTTATTTTAACACCATCCATGGGATATACACGGAAATGGTGAATCCTTGCCACAGAAAGGCATTTACCAATTTTTATTGAACATTTGCCTTAAACAAAAATGTTTTTTTTGTGTTTTTTGTGGTATCATTGCCCGTTTATTGAAGATTTTTATCCTATATATAAAGTAAAATTTATAATTTAATTATTATATGGTTTGGCAAATTAGGACTTCATAGTCGTAATATCCCATTTTTTAGTGTTTTTATGAGTACAAATACAAATTGAAAAGCGCTTTTTCTCGATATAAATAAATAAGTTCTAAATATTAAGAAGAATTTAGAGTGTCAAATAATAGCTCTTATATATGATAAATATTAACAAAATGTTTATAATGAAAACCATTAATGATTAAATCCCGTTTTTATTCACACAAACGACAAAATAAATAATTAAATTAAAAAACAATTAACACTAAATCGATTTTAAATAATTATTAAAAAACTTAGATATTATAAAAGCAAATTTCCCGTATAAAAAAAACTTAATTATACTCAATAATTAAAATTTATTAATATATATTTTTAAATTAAATTTGGTATGATTAATTAAGAAATGCTTCAGTTTTATGATATGAAATAGAAATATTTGATGGATTTCCCAATAAATTAAACCAAATTAAATTCAATTAGTAAAACTTTCAATAATCCATCAATGATGAAATCGTTTTTTTGGAACAAGTCTAAGTTAAATTGGTATTATTTAAACAAAGAATTGTTTTATAATAATAAAAAAATAATCAAATTGTAAAAACTAATAATAATAAACAAAAAGCACGTTCATAATATAAAAAAAATGTTTAATAAAATAACTTATTATTTTATAATAAAATAATTATCAAATTTAGATAACAATTAACATAAGTTTTAATATCATTACATCAATCTGTATATTTAGACAGCATCAAAAAAACGTTTATGATTTTTAAAAACAACATAATGATGTATCAATTGTTAGTTCGATTCAAAATTACAAAAAGACACCAAAAAGAAAAAACCATTTTTAGATTATACAAAAACATGCTTTGTAAACAAAAACATAATTTCAATAATTTATTAATTCGCTTTCTTCTCGCTTTCTTCTCGCTACTTTATTTTGTTTTTCAAGTTCTGAATATGAACTTAAATATCAACGCATCGATTTGTATCAATTTTGGATAAAAACATTGGTTATGTATTTAAAATAGAACATCACAAATGTTTTGTGTCATCGGAAAGGTTGATCACTAAATGAAAAGTGTCTTCAAAAAGCTTCTCTTTGTGGAAATATTAGAGTCCACTTACAGACTCTAAGTTAGAGTCTAGCTCGCAAAATATAGAAGCATCTAGTTGAAAAAACCATTAATATATTATAAAAATTCAATATATTATTAAAAACATACTCTTGTTTTAAAACTAGACTTTAATTAAAATACTATAAAATCAAAATGATAACTTAATTCTCGTCTTTTGTGTTTTGCTTTATTTCAAAATGTTCATTTTTTGAGTTGTGTATTATCGACTTCAAGTTGTTTGTTGTTTAGATCCACGCCAGCCTTTCTGAATCGATCGTCCAATTCTGCAATTCTCATTAACTGTCTTTAACTGGCTTGTGTGTCTTCTTCAAATTTGATTGTGTCTTTCCAACATTCTTTATTTTAATGTTGATCATTTTGTTCAAACTCTTTTCTTTCTTGTGTACATTTTCGCTTCTTGGTTTTAGTTAATCTGTTCTGTAATTTTTCCTTCTCTGTTTCAATTTTGTTTCATATTTCATTTTCAATTCAGCAATTGGAACTCCACTAGCATCAGCGTTCTTGTTGGGTCGTTCTTTCAAGATCAAGTTGTTTTTTCAACTTAGTCAATTTTTTCTCTTATGTGTTCTATGAATGTTATCAACTTGTTCAAAAGTCTCCAATTCTGTTTTAATTTCAGACATTTCGTTTTCAATGTCATAACACTCATTTTATTTTATGAAGTTCGGTCTTTGTCCTCATCAATTATTCTGAAATGGCTTTGTAGTCTATCATAGTCTTGACTTTCTCTTGTTCAGCCACCTAAACGTTCTTCACACAGGTTATAGCTCTTACCATGATCTTAGTGTTATATTACTTGTTTTGGCTTTTTGGTGTTTGAGTCTTTATGTGGGTTTTCTTCTCTTGATCAGGTTCAGTCGTATCGATATTGAGTGCGTATTGGTATTATTGTATTATTGTCATCATTTGCAATGTCAAATTGCTTTTATATCATGTCGGCTTTGGGATTCAAGTAATTGATCATCTTGGCCATTTTTTCCGAATTGCTTCTCATTTTTTTCTTAGCAGTTATTTAAACAACTTGTACTGTCAATTTATTCACTTTTTAGTCGGCTTCTCCTTAGTATTATTTTTACATTGTTTTATTCATCAGATGTAAACTGGACTTCCTGTAATTTCCTTTTAATGGCCTTCTAGCAACATTCACGCTTGAATATTTCTGTCTTTATACATCTAATTGTTCCCATTTTTCAGTGATTTAATGTATTGTGACACAAAAGC
>NW_004191835.1:282254-284080 GCF_000330505.1 Entamoeba invadens IP1
TTGTTGACAACAAAAGCTGGTGCACTGATTTGCACTTGAAATAATGAGACTGGTGTTAAATATTTGATTTTGTCTCCAGCTTTTTTATCAAATTAGTCGGTGGCAGTCTTATCTGTTTTAGCGTTGTAATTAAACACTATCTTCTCATGTACGTCAAGCACCCAATAGAGTTAATTATATTCATTTTCAAGTCTTTACTTTATTTGAGTTGAGTAATTTAGAAGGTGTTCTATTCAATTTTTTAAAATTGCGACGTCTTTTTGGTTCATATACAATTTGATACATGCGAAATTTACGACATGTAGTCTTACAGTGTTTGGGTTTAAAATTCATAATCAGTTTTTAATTCTTTCAATGTATCAGAACCAGTAAAACCATTTTCTATTCTTTATTACAACTCAACACTCTTCTGCAAAACTCATGCATTTTTCAGTAGATAAAAAAGTGGTTGCCAATTTCTTCTCAGTTTACAACTGTTGAATGTACCTGTCTCTCAGATATATTTTTGTTTTGAACGTTTTGTATGTCTAATTTCCCTTCGTTATCTTGAACAGTCAATCGAGTCTTCAATTAATTTTCTATTTTTATTAAGAAAATAATATTTTGTATCATTCAAAACGGCACCAACGTTTGCATATTGATTACTAACATTATTAAATAGTATTATGAGATGTCTTAACTGAATTCTCAAACCCAATAATAACGCCAAAATTATTGTGTAATCACTTATTGTGATCTTTTGTATTTCATTTTTATGTTTTACACGTCTTCTTTAGGTGATAAAAGATGTGTATATCTATTCTCTATATCTTTATTTGACTTGGTGATAACACTACCTTTTTAGCAATGTCGGCTTAATGTTTTGCAATTTCATTTGAAATTATTTCTTTCTATTCATAACACCACATTGAGTTTCTCAGTATGTTATTGGTCTTCTTGAGACTTCATATGAGCCTATTCAGGATAAAACACATGACTATTTAAGTTTAACAAATAAACAAGTCAAATTATTTCATAATAGAGTTGCTGTGTTTTTGAAGAAAATTTCAACCGTTGAAAAACATTTCCAATTGGCATATTCAATTTCATGAATTGTTTGATCAAATCGAAATAACGTTCTACAGATACAGTTGTTGGTGCAAGGGTCATCACTATATTGACAACTTCTTTTAAATGCACTAAATCCAACTTTTCTAGTTCGTCATACACATCCAACAAGGAAATTAATTGGATGAACTTAACATAATTTTCATTTTTTTGTCGAAATCACTCCTTGGTAATTTATTACCAGTGTTACGTAATATTATTTCGCGTTCTTCTTTTCCAATTTTATTGATCTCGTCACAAAGAAGACGAATTTCAGAGGCAATGTCCATGAACAACAGTGGCAGTTTCTCAACTTAAAAATCACGCGATGTGAAAAGAACATCAGGAATATTAAAAAATTTAAGAAGTTATTCAACTTCTTCAATATAATTGACGTAATTTTTGATTTTTTCGTCGATTTTACAGTTTTGATAATCGAAAAAAGTGTATCGCTTTGGTAATGTCCAAAGATTTGGTCACACTGTAATATCTGGCGTCAAAGTTCAAAACAACAAGTTTAAGTATCTTCTTCAGAAAAACAGCGTCCTTTTCAGTATCTTTAGAAAAAAACTCAAAAGCGTCGATACTTGTGTCATCATTGTTATCGTCTAACTTGGTTATTAATATTCTAAACATCTTCTTGTAATTTGAAACTCTTTGCCAATAAACTGGTAATGATGAATCTACATTTTGCATACTCACACATAGTCTAGTAGTAGTCTACACATCATATAGATATG
>NW_004191834.1:0-1034 GCF_000330505.1 Entamoeba invadens IP1
TTCTTTCAGTTGATTTTTACAAAAAAATAATCTATTTCTATTTTTGATTTACCACAAGACTAACCTTGGTTCATATGAAAACAATAAAAATTAATTTAATTTATCGAAAAAGTCGATTTT
Organism: Entamoeba invadens IP1; assembly: GCF_000330505.1. Taxonomy (NCBI): domain Eukaryota; phylum Evosea; order Mastigamoebida; family Endamoebidae; genus Entamoeba; species Entamoeba invadens. The sequence goes on from NW_004191834.1 coordinate 121, forward strand.
TTTAATCAAAATCACAAAACAAATTAATCTAACAATTTTTAATTTTTTTTACAAAAATAATTTATTAAAAATCAATTCATGATATTTCAAACAATAAAAATTGATAGCAAATAACGTATTTATAACGTATACTCTGTGCGATGACAATTTATGTATTTGCGCAAATTCAAAAAAAGAGGTTTTGGATATCGATAAAACAACAATTGATAAATAAACAAAATTTTAAAATAAAATCATTTTTGTTTTAAACGGGTTTATTTATTTTTTAAAACATATATACACAAGAAATATATGTTTATATTATTTTTTATACAATATTAATTCTCAATAGAAATGTGTTCAATTTATTAATCAATTTTATATATTAATTGGCGTTTTTGTTGTGTTTTGACGATTTTTGATATAATCAATTATCAAAACCCACTTTATAAAAATTCTTTGATAATTTTATTTATAGAATTTTAAATCAATAGTGGCAGTGCTATAAATATCTCTGAGGATGGTAAGTCGTGTAACAAACAGACATTGTCAACACAGACTTAAACATCTAAAAAGTGAAATGACGTGTTCCCATATTCAAAAATAGTAACTTACTCAATATACATTTCAGACAGATGTAAAAGTGAAAACTTTCTATTTCTGTCACCCTCAGAAAATAATTGCCATCCTCAGAACTGTAAATCTGTTTAAAACACAAGTTAATATCAAAATGAAACAATCATGTTAAAATATACACAATATGATTAACTTTGTTATTATAATAAATTTGAATAATTGCATAAATTACAAAATTATTAATAAATTTGTTATTTTAAAATTGCATTTTTATTAAATCAGTGTTTTCGACTTTTTCAATTTTCATTTTGATTTGAAAACATATCATTTAAATGTAAATTTCATTATTATGTTATAAA
>NW_004191834.1:1134-5633 GCF_000330505.1 Entamoeba invadens IP1
TTATAATTATTCAAAACAATACGTATTAATAAAAACAAGACGACTTTTAATATAATTTTAATTGTGTTCATATTGTGTTTATGATTATGACACACTAGCAAATATATTATTTAACAAAATTTATTTGTGTTAATTGGTTTGTATAATATAATGTGATTATTTCAATAACTATAATATCTTGTTTACCACTTTATTATCAGGTATTTTTTGTGTATTTTTTTTCTGTGGATCTATTCCATCATAATACCGTTTTTGCCTCAATGTATTTTCTTAAAAACTTGAATTCAGCCTTACTATTTTTGTTAATATTAAACGATTTGATTTAAATGTATAATTATGATTTGATTCCCATTTGATTCTACAACATAGATTATCATAATATTTCTATGTTTATATAAAAACATCCCAAAAGCAATTCATGATAAAATAAATAAAAATAAAGTCATTCAGAACAAGTGTGCAACTTTATATTTTTTTTTGTTTTTTACTCACAACAAAAGGGAAACTCTATTTTTTTAACAATAACAATAACAAAAAAGTTAATTGGGTTATAAATCAACATAAAATATAACTAGATATTTAAATGATAAGTTCAACTGCTTGTTTTAATAAAAAACATTAAAATTTAGAATTCCAATTGTCTTACAGAACGAATAAAACAGTGTTGTATATTGATTGTGGATAGAGCAAATGTTAAACATCTCGTTAATAAAAAAGAAAATAATGAGACAAGCCAATTCGTGATTCAAAGACTTTTTCGCTGCAAAATTTCGATAAACATGAGACTGTCGAATGATGCAACCCAAAAAACTAATTGAGAAAAATTGTTTAACTTTAGTTATAGTTTAGTTATAGTATTTTAATTAGAGTAATAGTTTTAAAGAAATTTGTTTGTGTTTTCTTGTTTTGTTTAATAAAAACATATAAATTATTACGTTTGATATTTATTATGGTTATAAAAAAATTAATCATAAATTATCAATAGTAAATAATAAAATTTTAAAACTACAAAAGATTTTATTTTTATTGTTTACAAACAACATAATCAATGTTGTCTGAAAAATGAAAATCAGAGTGATAAATATTTTTTTTGACGCGTTGTTTAAGAAAAGATATTCACAGTTTGCAACTTTTGTCAAATTAAATATGTTGGAAAATATATTATATTTGAAAAACATACACAACAATGTTTGTGTCGATAGTTTAATTGATCTTGTTATTCCGCTATTTTTTTATCACTAATTAATAATTAGTTTATTTTTGGAAAAAAATAGTTGTTTTTAAGAACTATATAGTTTGTTTTATTTTTCAATTTTGTTTTTCACTAACTCAGAATTTTTGTTCATACAGTCAAAGGCGCTAATTTGTCGGTTTCTCTATTTGTTGGTTTTATCTATTTGTCGGTTAAATGACCAATTAAAATGCAAAACCGACAAATAGGTTTTTTATTCTAGAAACTTGAACTTTAACCAAATAATTAATTAAAATGGCTTCTACCCGTTCTTAGAAGATTTAATAAATAATTGTAAAAAATTATCTAATATGTTTCAGTCAACAAAGCAATATGAATTATTAAACATTTTTTCTAATTGCATTATAAAAACCGTTATTTATTCATATGATTTTTTTGTTTCTTGATATGGCAAAATAAATCGACATTTTTATACGAAGTTGAAACAAACACTTTTATTGTTTGAACTCTATCTTCTGCTGTCTTTGATACTCTGCAATACAAATCAAGTGTGTAGATATCCAATTCAAACTATTGTATTGCAGCAAAGCTCTATTTAAAAAATGTGTGTTTGAAACAGTTACTTATTATTTTTTGTTATCTCATTCCAATATTTTGAAATAATCACAATAACTTCAACCACATCAGTTGTTATAATAAACACATCACGTTTTTTTGTAAAGTGTTTGTTTTCTGAAAATTTATATTAAATTGTTGTTTTATATTTGGTAATATTATGTTATTTATCCTTTTTATTTTAAATTGATAGATATAAGGAATCTAAAATAAAAAACATATTTTTAAAACAACAAAAATGTAATTATGGAAAGTTCCACAAAATTCTTTAAAAACCGACAAATAAGTTCGTTTTTGTGTCGTAAAACCGACAAATAGGCGCCTTTGACTGTATCTCAAAAATAATCAAATTTAATTTTAGATGGATTTATAGTAAAAAAAGTTGAAACAATAACACCAATAAGTTGGATAAAAACAACGGAACGTATTACGGAGAATTGAAAAAACGCAAAACAGACAAGTCAGCAAACTATTATCTTTTCAAAAAAATGAATTACAACAAATTGCGTTATTATATGTATTACAACAATAAGTAAACATGTTTGTTATTAATAACAATTTATATATCCATATATGAAATAATAATGATATTCAATGTGGTTGAAATATACTTGATTGTAACATGTTTTCAATAACTCCAGGTACATCGCCAAATACTAAAAATTTTATCGGCTTGAAAATATATGTCTCGGGATTTCTGATGTTTCTATTGCGTAAATCCCGAAAAAATATTAAAATTATATGTTTTATATATTATCTTATTTAAACTGGTATTTATTTGTTAGTTGGTTTAAGTAATATCCTTGTGCAAAAAAATGTTAAGAAAAAATAACACTGCCTAATTAAAAAAATTAATTGGGAAACAAAGAAACGTGTTACAATTTTTTAGTCATAACAAATTTAATTAAATTTAAAAAACAAAATTTTTGAAACAATTATTAATTTTTACTTAACTTAAGCTTAAAATGTTTTCAGAAAAACAAAATAAAAAAACATTTCCTTATTTTAAAAACTCAAAAAGTGCCAATGTACAGTCAAACCACATTTTTTAAACCTTAACAGAACAGTTTTCATTTTCAAATTAAATAAATTGAACGTGGTTTTTACACAAATTTGTATTTTGTTGCAAATATTTGAAATTACAATTTTAAGTAAATACAATTAAACCTCGTTTTTTCCATTTTTTTATTTTAAAAACCTCGACATTTTCCAAATTGAACATTTCGAATTTTGTCGTAAATTGTTATATTAGTTAATAATTTGTAATTTGTAAATATTTGCAGCAAAAGAACAAATTTGTGTAAAAACCACAGTTAATTAAATTATGTATACAGATGGGCAACCAATTTGTCTAATTGAACCTATTATCATCCAAAATTACCCGATTTTAAGTCACAATTTCCCCAACATTTTGTTCGGTTTTATCTCAAAATTCGCAATTTGTCTACTTTATATTTATAAATCATATTTTTTTTCTAAAACTTAAAAATAATATTAAAATACAAAGTACTGTTTATTCGTTTGATTATTAATCATCAAAAATAAACACTGCTCAAAAAATCAGAAACTTAGAGCTGGTGTTGTGATTGCGTTAATTTGGATTTAAACATATTTACATGATTGTTAAATTTTTTACATTAATTATATTATTCGTTGATATTCAACGAATTCTGTAAATTAGTCAATCCATTCAATGTAAAATTATGATTATCTTCAATTTCATTACCAAATGTGTTGTTGTTTACATGTTGGTAATGCTGAGAACAAATTCTAGAGTTTGGCATTTTTTTGTTTTATATCACCAAATAAAAAAAACTTTTTGTGTTTTATATCGATGTAATATTTGTTTTCTTCGTAAGTTTTTGGTGTTGGTTTGTAATTTGTGTTTAAATGTTTAAATTGTTCAACTTTATTTAACAAATTGGCAAATATTCTATCCATTTCGCATCCATTTGATATATTTATCGCGGTTTTAATTGCGTTTTCGATATACGATATATGTGTTAACATTATATTTAATATATTGATATCATTATCGTCGATTGTTTTATTCTGGTATTAACCTGTGAATTTTTCAAACTCATAATTTCATTTTGTTCAGTTGTCAAAATTGGTTTATATTCATTACAAAATCTATATGCTTTGTCTACAATAAAGAAAACCCTTTCCAAACCATCTTCATATTGTCTTTACACAAATATACTTCTCTTAAAAGACGATTTTATTACACAATAAGTTGATTTGTCATTCAAAGCTTTTAACAAATTCATCAATTTTGTGGTTATTGATGAACACGCTATAACCCGTTTATAATTTGGTTTTTTTAAACAGCGCTTCAAATCTTCGTCTTCTTTTACAAATTCTTGAATAATGTCATTGTCGCTTTCAGAATCATTATTTGTTTCAAATTCTTCAAATGTGGTATTTATTTCAAATTCATCTTCATTGGTATTTGTTATACTTGTTGGCAAAGTTGGATTTTTTATTTTGGCTATTGTTTTTAGATTTGTAAGTTGTTTTTTCACTGTTCCAAAAAACACAAGTCAAGAGGTTGTGTAATATGACTTGAACGTGGGGCATAAGTATGCAGAATTATTTGATTGTCATACAACCAACCAATTAACTCGTCATCGATATGCCCGGAAAAATTATCCATAGTAAAAATAATCCAATGATTATCAAGACCAAGTCT
>NW_004191834.1:5733-9390 GCF_000330505.1 Entamoeba invadens IP1
ATATCTCATTAAACCAGTCGTTGTGCGAGCTACACTTTTTTTTCGCAACTTTTAACCCATTTTTGGATTTAAATTCCATATCACTTGTAATAATGGATTTCCTTCCTCTTTTTATATGATTTAATGGCCTTGATAAGTGTTTGTAAATCTTTTGTGGTTTAACACCACAAAGAATTGAAACAACAGGTTTTAAGTATTTTTTATTCATACACAAATAATGAATTTGTTCTCTAAGCCAAGTCAGTTTAATAAATGAATCATCTTTCCAACATTCTACAATTGCAATAGTCGCCAGTGTTTTCAATCCAGTACAAAGACCTTTTTCACATGCTTTCTTATATTTAATTTCCATCATACTTTTGTTCAGTGCAATTTTTTACTGTCGTCTTTAGAGTTATTTTTTGAGGAAATGTCATTTGAAAAATTCCAATTTTTTTATGCTTGGTAACTTATTCATTGTGTTATCAAGTTATTTAACAAAAAATATTTTTTTTAAAAAAAGTAAAATCTGAATAAATCTAATAATTTTTTTAGTATAATATAATATAATAACTTCTACTATTAAAAAGTGTAGACAAATTAGTTTCCTCAAGACAAATTATTCACCATACTGTAATTATAAAGAATCCCTAAATTTTTGAAACCAAATAAGCATTCTATTCTGGCTATTGTTCAATTGGTTGTAGAAATTGAATTACTTTTATTGATGAACAAATTATGCGAACTGAATTTATTGGTGTGAATGTTTTTGTTCAAAGTTTAAAAAGTTTTTAAACTGAATTTAAAAACCGAAAACGCCAAATTTTTAAAGTTTAATTAAATTTAATTAAATTATAAAATAAACCAACTTTAGATTACCTTTCATTTTTCCAAAATACTTCAAACAACCAATCAGATCTTTGAAATTGTCAAGTTTTAAAAATAATCAAGGTTTGACTGTAGACATACTTAGACAAAAACTCTTTTTTTCCTCTTAATTATTAAGACGGTGGACAAAAAAGCACATTCGATTACCAAAACATGACTTTTCAAGTTGTTTTTTCATTGTTTTTGTTATTTTTGGATTTTTAAACAAGAAATCACAACATTCAAATAGTTTAAATAATGGACTAGTAAAAATAATGATTATTTTATAGTTTTTAAACACAAGAAATTTCAAAATAAACAAAGAAATTTAATGAATAATTTTATAGAAAAAATAGGTACAAAATTGGGATAATTAATTTTAATAAAAAACAAAACGTCCGTTATAATCACACAAAAAAACATTTTGAAAAAAAATTAATTAAAAATTAAAATAAATGAAAACACAACACCATCTATTCCTTTTCGACACTTCTCGATATAAAAAATGTTTGAAATAGACAACTTAAACGTGTCTGGGTCACGTTTAAGTTGATAATCATTATATATTATAAATTACAATTATTTATTAGTATCATTATTAATAAATAATAAATCATTAATTTTATTAAAAATTACAAAGCCTAATACAAAGCCAATAATATATATATTTATATAGTTTTACATTAATTTATTGATAATTTTGTAAGTGTTATGAAATTAAAAAACTAATAATCCTTTTGAGTTCAATTTGTTTGATTAATTGACAACAAAAAACCCGATGTTTCCAGAAATAGTTTTTTTTAAAATAAAAATATTTAACATGCTTTATTTATTTGCAAAATTGTGGGTATATTAGGTTTAATAAAAACGGTACCATAAAATATATTTTATAGTGTAAAAAATGTTCATTTTAAACGACTTATCGCTTTCCAAAACATGAAAACGAACAATTCGTTTGATCTTGTAATCATTTTAGACATCTAAGAATTAAAAGAAATCATTCAATTATTAAATTATAATATATCATAATAATTTTATAATACTCAACAAAAAAAATAAAAAGTTAAGAACACCAAAAATATAAATTTGAATCGGGAGGTGTCTGTTGTATTTTAAAATTAAATAATATTAAACTAATTAAATCGTAGTTTTAATATTTGCAAAATCTAACACAAATAGATTGATTTATTTCGAATTGTATATTTAACAAATATAAAAATATAAAAATATAAAGTTGGGATTTGCTTTATAACGGACGTTTAAGTTTCCTTTTGTTTTTTTAAATGAATTATTAGTTCATTTTTTTGCTAAAAAATAACCAATTAAAAGGTGGTAATTTAGAATCGCTTGAACAACAAATTTGCCAAACTAAAAAACGATCTTTGAATCGACAAAATTCTTTTTTTTGATAATTTTTAATTAAATCAACAAAAAAAGACGAATCTTTATATTTTATTTGGGTTATTATTACGTACGATTCCTATTACTTAGCATTAAATCGATACCAAATATTAGCCAAATATTTTAAATATTTAAAGTGATACAACATTGGTTTAACCATTATTTTAACAGTGAAATGATTATAGTGTATGTTTATTTTGCTTTTTATTAAAAAACTATATCAGTGACTTTATAAACTTTAATAATAAATAATAAGTAATTGAAAAGACACAGAAATGCCTTAAACATCTTCAAAAACGTCGTACAAACACATAACACTTGGGATACGATTAAGATACTAAAAATCAAAAAAGTTGTATACAATTGTATCTGATGTTGTACATTATCGAGAGTTTAAAACACTGTATTCGATATTTAATATTCTGTTTATATAATTTTTGGTTTCAATTGTAATCTTGTTTTTTTTAATTAAAGTCTGTCCAAAAACGTTGTCCATTTGACAAAAAATTACACAAAATATGTTTAAAAATTTGGGAATTAAAAAACGATCAAATCCCGTAAAAATTATGAAACAATGTTTTGGGAATGTTTTGAATCGTTTCCTGAAATATTCCAGTTTTAATGGTCCAAAAATGCCTGGACAACTTTGGAGAGCGGACAACTTATTCAGACTGACTATAAAATAATAATTAATTTAGTTAACAAAAACAAATTGTATTTATTTAATTAATTGAACAATAGTTTGTATTATCTGAGTAAATAAATTATAAATTGAAATAACTAGAATGATAAAATATAGTTTTTTGAATAAAACTAACAAATGTACATTAAAAGTCTCCGTTTTAAAAGGAAAAAACTACAAATATTTTATATATTTTGTTTGTCGAAAAAATAAAATTAAATAATACTTTCATAATTAATTATATCAAAAAATGATCAAACTATTTATTATTGTATTTTTGAATCTGAAAATGTTGTTATTTTTACATGCCAAAGTACAAGACCTGTTTAAAAACCAAAAGATCACAATCATTTTGTAATTGTTTAATTCTTAAACCGGACTTTCCAAACACTCAACCAAAAGCAACAAAACATTTAAACTACTGTATTTTTTGCAATAAGTTTTTTGAAGCAGGAAAAGTGTATTTAAATCACCATCTCTTCCATTTAGAAAAACAACACGAGTCAGCAGTTTTACAAAACCAATATTTATTAAGTTTTGCATTCAACAACATTTCAAAACTTAACATCATAATGGCTAAAAGGTTATCCGACATAATAACAATCGATAAGAGTAATTTAAAAAAGTACAATATGGTCTCAAGTCAAACACTTGACAATGTCATAATTAATGGAGGTATTCCAGACAGCTCATAGAAAATGTACGCATTGAACTTGCCAATCAAATAA
>NW_004191834.1:9490-10496 GCF_000330505.1 Entamoeba invadens IP1
AAACACAGCAAAGAAGAGATTGAACGTGTTTTGTTTATGAAAAATGTTTTTGATAATTACAAAATAAATGAAAATGATAACGCAAAGAAATTTGAAATTGAAATTACAAAAAAGTCATCGGTATAGTTGGTAATGATTCTGAAAAAGTCAACAAAGAAAAAAGAAAATATATTATTATTCTCTTTGCATTGTATTTTGGCGCTCTTTCATTGTCTACATCAGAGATTGAAAGGATTATTGAACTCACACGTGTTATATCTTTGTGTGTTGGAGGGGTCACTTTCGATTATTCGGTTAGTGCACGTACAATTCAACGAAAAACGATGTTTATCCATAAAGTTGCAAAAAGTGAGATATCGGAGTTGGGGTCGACTGGACAAAAATACCATTTGATAGTTGATAGTTCCAAAACAAAAGGCAAAGAACATTTTTCGTTGTTTTGTAGATTCGTTAAAGAAAATTTCTCTGTAAAAAAATTAAAATTAAAATTGGGGATTATTTTGGTAAAACAGACTCAAGCAGTTGGAAACAATGGATTCGAAAGTGTATCAGACGCAACAACCTTTCTTGGAGTAACTGTTCGGGTATAACAGGGGACTCAGCCAACAACATGAAATCACTTTTTCGGAATTTAAAAGTGTGTGTACCACGTACTTATCGACACAAGTTTTGTGTAAACTTTTGTATTTGCCATCGCTTAAAAATTGCGTTGTCTAAAATGTTTGAAACAACAGAAGGGTCAACAATCAACATTTTTTTAAAAAGAAATTTCCACTGAAAAATGGAGAGGTCTCTGGCGTAATTTCAGATATCAAAACAATATTAAAACTTCCACTCTTCAGATCGACAGCTTGTGTACTACACGTTGGGTATTTCAAGAATCACTTCTTGCTGTCATATTTGAACATTTTGATGTTTATAATTGTTTTTGAATAAAGAAATTTCGCATTTGAACAACCAAACACAGGCGATGACGGATCATTTATTTTCGGAGACGCTTCTTTGA
>NW_004191834.1:10596-24581 GCF_000330505.1 Entamoeba invadens IP1
GTTCATTTTCACAACTGAGCCGTGTTAGCAACCCGGAATGACTGAAAAACAACCGAACAGAGGTACGACGCCAAACAAATTGTACATTTTGGAAACCCAAAACAGAATGTTAAATATTGGCAGTAAGAAAAGCTTTAAATGTTTATTAATTCCTTTGTTATAAAAAATAATGTAACACTCGCGTCGATGCACTTTACTACAAAGAGATAATTTATAAGTTATTATAAATTATTTTTAAATTCTAATGTAAAAAATAGACACATATTGTTGTTGGTATTAAATATCACGATTGTTTTTAAATCTTGAAATTACTATAAAAGTTCCTAAAGTTAACACAATTTGGTATGACAACGAATGTGACGGATTCGGTGAAATGAAATGACATGACAAATGTCGATCGAGTGTGTGATAAAAGACTCACAAATAAACTAATCATTATAGAATATTAACTTTATGTATTTTTTATTAATTGGAATAGCTTTGAAATTTTAAATTGGATTTCTAATTATTTCTAATTAATTTGTATTTTTAGTAATTTTAATAAATTAATACTAATAAATATTGTTTTTATTAATAACTATCTTAAATTATGATAATGTTTTTTACATACAAACACCACTTTTTAATCGTAGTCCTAATTTACCCATTTTTTAAATATGGTCATCAGTAGTTTTAAAGTTCTCATACCACACCAACACAATATTAAGAGTGTATTATTAGCGAAGAAACATATAGATTTGAATACTGCCCAATGAATTAAAGAGTTTGGCAATAAATAAGAATGGGCACTTGGAAAAACATGGCAAACACGTCAAATGTTTTTTTTGAATAAAAAACAAGAAAATACTTCACTTTCAATATTTTATTTTCTGATTGATATAACATTAAAATGGTTAATTTATTATAAATTTATAATTTTTGAGGCCATACTATAAAAACAAATTATCAATCTTTTTAATTAAATTGATTTGAATTATTCACTCTGCCGTGTCTTGTTCATTGTCGTAATTGTCTCGGCCAAAGAATACATCAACATATTCACCGTCTTTTAGCTAGTTTCACAAGTTATACAAATTTGCTATACCGCTTGTATCATACTGTTGGTGTTCAATAACCAGTTATTTACCTTTCTAGCAAAGGATTTAAAGAGAGCTGTATCAGATTATCCTAATAAATTAATTCATTTGTGTTTTATTATTATTGTTTCACAAAAACAAATATTTTAATGTTTTAAAATAATATTTTAAACAAAAGTTTTGTTTGTTTTCTAATAATAAAGTAGTCGGGTCTGTAAATTCGCTTTTTTTAAATTGTATTTTTGATTTATAAAACATTTTTGTGTTGTTTGTATGTATGTACGTATAGAATAAACATATAGTTGTTTTTGTCATTTCGTTTAAGATGTTTTAAACTATATTTAATTGTTTCATTATTATATAAATTCAAAGGTTAAAACTATCCATTGTTAATATCCGATATTATAATTTTTACTAGTAAAATTACTTTCTCATGAATTTTCATTTTTGAAAAGTCTATGGAATAGGTCAGACAATATAATTGGTAATTTTTGCCATAATAAAATTTTTTGTCTAAGTGTGCTGTAGAGTTGGTGGAAAAAAGTCCGGCTCTACAAGAATAACTATATTTTATTATAAACAGCCATCTATTATTAGTTTCTATTTTTTTATTTTTTGGAGTTTAAATTAATGTTTTTGAAATAATACAAAATGTTTTCAATATTATAGCAACTAATGTTATAATTTACTATAATTCACAAACGAGCCGGACTTTTTTTTACCTAAAGTCAGTCTTTTAACGTTGTCCTTTCTTTGAACTTAGTCCTTTTTTGCCAAAAAAGTACACAAAAAATTCTTTAAATAATTGGGAATTAGGTTATATTTTATAAAAACGGTAAACAAACTTAAACAATGATTTTCTGGCATTTCGAAAATTTTCCCGATATATTTTAGTCATTAATATCTAAAAAACGAGGGACAAAGTTGGAGAAAGGACAACGTTTAGAGAATGACTCTACAGTTAACGGGAAAGGGGGGATGCTAATTTAAATATTAATTAATTTAATATTATTCATAATAAATAATTAACAGGCAAATATTATAAGAAGGATTTTTGTCCGTTTATTATTAACCAAATAATAATATTTGCCCATTAAAAAACTCGAAAAAAATTGATCACAAATAAATGAGTAATTTAAATTCTAGATCGTATTTGAAAAATAAAATGTGAAGACGTAATAAGTTATTTGAGATTTCATAACAGATAATCAACAAATATCGCATGCATTCACAATTCCACGTGAAACGGATACATTGAAAAGCATATTAATAAATTTTACAATAACTTCACATTTTATTAGATTTTCTTTTAAATTAAACCACTTCAAAACATCCAACGACAAATAATCTCAATATAAAATGGTGCGAATTGAAAGTATCATATTTTTTTTTACAACCGTAAATTAACATAAAAAATTTTCATTTAAAAATGTGTGGTTGATGAAACTATTCTAAAAATAATAAAAAATTAAAAAACCCGAAAATGAAAAACTTAAAAATAATAATAATGTTATTAACGAGTTCGCCGAAAAAATACGAACACATAAATTGTACGCGTGAATTATAAACGCATAGTTGATAAAGTTTGTTTTGTTCTGTGTCATACAAAAAATTCAAAAACAGAAATAAATGTTTGATAGAAATGGTCTCTGTCAAGGATATTGTTGCTCTTGACACTCATTGATAAAAAATTCGAAGGGCAAACGGATCCAAATATTGTCAACGCACCTCCAAAATATTTGTTTTCTCAAAGTGAACCAACCCAACATGGGAAACCCCGAAATCTTTTCTAAAAATTGATGTTTGGCAAATCTTAGTCAAATTAGTTCTCAATTGTTATTTGTTTTCTTTCAGTTGTTGGCGGACAAAAAAACCGCCTTATAGTTTTAACAGGTTTTTCCTTTTATTTTTTTTAAACCAAACTAAAATTTGCCTTTTATTACTTTCTCCCTTTTAAAAAATTACAAAGAAAAAATCTAACCTGTTAAATAAAAAACTGCGACCAAAATCTCTTAATTCTTCATTTCCAGATAACAAACACCGTTTTGCATTCTTTAGTGAATTGGCTCGCCTCCTGTGTGATTTTCTTTCCAGTTTTCCAGTTAGGGTCATGAGCCCAAATAGTGTTTCCGTCGAATGAGTTAATAGTGATGAAGTGTCCGCCCGTTGTCCATTGTCCAGCTTTCATTGACCCAATAGCAATTCCTCCACTGTCGACCATTTTCTTAATATTCGTCATATCTCCGCAGCTATATTGTTTACAGTTCAGTCCATACTTCTTCGCTGCGGCCGGGAACAACGCCCATGCTGTCCCATAGCTATCGTCCTTCCATCCATTCGCCATCGAGTAGTCTGCCAGAGTCGCCGGTGTAACGCTTCTGTCCGCCAACGTCGCGACGACCATAGCCATACTCGTAGGCCCGCACCCTGATGTACACACCGTGTTCGACTTATCATTGCGCGAAGAGTACATCTTACTCTTCCATCGCGAGTCGCACTGATAGAAGAAGACTTCCTCATAACACCGAGTTTGGGATTCGCAAGGTGGGTGCGGACTTGAATCAACTGAAGCGCCTTTGGTGTAGTAAGGGTACGACGGGGATCCTCCAGCATTCGGATTAACGGGCGTGGGAGTATCCGTCGATGACCCTGATGTTCCAGATGGATCTTCCGGAATTTTGGCACTTCCACTCTCTTCGGAAGGAGTCGGAGAAGTGCCCGAAGCTGAAGGATTTGTGTCTGACGCTTGAGAAGGAGCAGGAGAAGACGTCGATCCACTTGATGGAGATTTCCCCGAATTATTAGATGGAGATCTCGTATTAGAACTGGGCGAATTATTAGATGAAGGCTTTGAAGGAGATGTCGGTAGTGTTGGATCAGCTAATGAGTTAGCATTATCTAAACTATTCACATTAATACCATCGTTAATAGTATTTTTACTATCATCTTTACTATTTTCGTTTTTTCCCGTTCCATTGTCGGTAAGTCCTTCATTCTTCTCTTTTTTTTCTTTTAGTTCCTTTAATTTAGTTTTGAGCTTATCTTCAATAGTTTCGATTTTTCCTTTCACTTTTTTTGTGATTTTTTCTTTGAGTTTTTTTACAAAGGTTTTGGCTTGTTTTTTTGTCCCTTTTTCACTCTTTTTGATTTTATCTTCAATAGTCTTAAAAACGGATTTCGCTTTGCCTCTCATTTTGTCAATCTTGTTTTTGGTTGTATCGAAAAACTTCTTCTCGAGAGATTTCTTCTGATTCTGAACAGTCTTTAATCGATCTTTTAAATTCATCATCTTCTCAGTCACTTTTTGTGTAGCTTTTGTGGCAAAGCCTTTTGCGTCTTCTACCTTCTCTTTGATGTCCGATATAAATTTTTCTTTTTTATTTTTAACTTTTTCAAGTGCTTTTTTTACAGTGCTTTTGGCGACTTTTAATTTGCCATTTGCTAAGTCGACAAGTTTTGAAAGAGTTTTTTTGTCGGCTGTTCCGGTGGGTTTTAGGCCTAATTTGCTCTGGAATTTTTCAAGTGCCTTTTTTGCTTTTTTTGTGTTTTTACTAAAGACGTCTTTAACCTTTGAAAATATTTTATTCACATTTTTGGGTGTTACTAAAACTTTTTTCTCCTTTTTCTTGTGTGATTGAGTGTTTGATTTTTTTCCTTGCATTTTCAGTATATCATTTGCAGTGGTCTTTGGCTGTCTAAGTCGCAGTTTTTGTTTTAAAGAAAGTTTTGATGTGAACTTCTTAGTGTTTTGCTTAATTCCATTTTGTCGACTTTTAAAGCTCTTTTGTGTTCTTTTTATATCAGTGAAAGTCGCTTTTCTTCGATTTAAACTCGTTTTCTTCTTAGTGGTAAAACTTGCTTTGCTCTTCTTAGTAATTGAAGGTTTTTTGACAATGGATTTTAAAAGAAATTTTGAACGCTTTGGAGTTGAAAAGATTTTCCTCTTCTTTTGAACTTTTTTTGAAGAGCCTCGACTGGATGGTTTCGAAATTCGTCGACTTTTTGTGGGTTTATTGGTTTTGATTACACGACGGCTCGACTTCTTTGCGTCAACTGATAAAAGTAAAGTGCATATCAAGACAATTAGCAGTAATTTCATAATATAAAATATCAAGTTGTATCGAAACATAAAATTTAACGACATTTCAATGTTTTTATATATTTTAAAAAAGAAAAAAGACTGTTTGGTTTGTCTGGTCTTTTTTACATTCATTGTAGTTAAAATGTTATGTATTTGACATATTTTTAAACTTTTTATATTTTTTTTTCAAACGCTTTCAAAATGTTATCCAAACAAAAGTTTGTTACAAAAAGATCAATTTGGGTTTATATTGAATTGTCTTTCTTTTATTATAATAGTTATTATCATATAAACTAGTATTTCTCATTTTGTTAATTTAAAATTCCAATTATTTATCACAAAATACGGCAGTTTGTATTTGTAAAAAAATGAAAAATACGATATTATTCAATATATATGGAATTTTCTATCTATGACAAAAGTATAATGTTTTGATATGAAGTATTAAATCATTATTAATCTTAAAAATACAGTATTTTTAACGATATTTAAGTACTTTTTGTTTTATACTAAATAAAATGTTTTGTAAAAGTGGTTGAAAATAATTTATCTTATTGTTTAATCTTTATAATATTAATTTTTAATGGTTATTGTTGCACATAATTAAGGCAATTTTTCGTTTAAACTAATAAATAAAATTAACTTAAAGTTGACCTATTTCATGTAGAAAATAAACAATAGATGTAATTTTTGGTATTTCAAACAAAATACGAAAACAATGTTATTATTTACTAAATTTAGAAAATAACTTTTTATTATTTGAAAAAAATACAGTCTGTTTTTTAACGTTATCTGGTATTTTTTAGACAACAAAGATTGATATATTTCGGGAAGCCGTTTTAAAAACTAATCCCATTTGTTTAGGGTTTTTTCACGTTTTACCTAATGCCCAATGTTTAGACAAAATTTATGCTATTTTTCGTTCACCAGATGATATTAAAAGACTGACTCTACATGAAATTATAAAATGAAAAGTTCACCCTTTTGTGTTTGATTGTTATTAAACAAATATTTTCATTTCATCTAATAAATAAATGTTTTTAATCTTATTATATTATTAATCGTTTTTAATTTTAATTTGAATACAAACAAACTAAAAAATCTTTAAATGATTATAAATAAATTGTTGGCAAATACAAATTAATATAAAATATGAATAAAATAATAATATTAATTAATTGTTAATAAAATTTAAAAATTTTACTTAAAAACCATTATTTGTTAATTTTAATAATTTTTTATTTGGAAACGAAGCAGAACATTAGGTATACAATTGGGCCATTACAGTTGACAAAAAAATAATAGTCAAAGACCAAATAACTGTCAGAAGTAAAATTAATAGTTTTAAAACTTCAGATAAGAACTATTATAAAAATAGATTTAAGTTTCTTACCATTTTTTGGTGTACATTTTTTTCACTTTTTTTAAAAAACCAGTTATTTTCAAGGTAATCAATCAGAAATACACCCCTTTGACAATTATTTGGTCTTTGATAATTACTTGGTCAACAATAAACCTTCTCCCATCAAATTAAATTTAACCAAAAGAAAAACTAATTATTTTCTATTGTTATACTAAAATAATAAACTATACCTAAATAAAAGTCAATTTTCTAAAATATTTGTTTTTAGTAAAAATCTGTGTTTTTAAAGAAAAATATAGGAATTTCTTTAACATAAATTACATTTTCTAGGTTAAGGTACATTTTCCTTACTGTAAGCATTAAAAATTAATTCAAACAAAAAATAAAAAGGGGTTGTTTGTCGTAGATACAACACAATAATAATTTATTTGTTGGATTTGAAAAAAATGAAAAAAAGTTTGGTTTAATATTTTTTTGTACTTCTTTTTTTAAGGTGAAGAGGAAAAATAACAGCTTATTTAAAAGAAAGAAGTTCAAAAAGAATATTGAATTATTTTTTTAGTAAAAATTGTGTTAAAAACAACAAAAGGTACAAATTCGAGAACCAAATAAATAATTGTTGTCCACTAAATTGATTGGTAAGTCGTGTGACAAATAGACTTGTTTGACCATTAAGATAACGACAAATAGACCCTTTTCACTGTATTTTTGAATCAAAAGAAAAAAGAAAAATTTAAATTGTTAAATGAACTATTAAATATATTAAAAATGTTTTATATTTTAATAAATAAGTTATAAATTTTTATTAGTTAAATTTTTTTAATTTTTAGAAAAAACAAAAACAATAAACTCTTATATTTTGAATAAAAGATTTAATTGTTTTTTTAAAATTTAAGTGTTAAAATTGTTTAATTACATGTTAATTTACACTCAATGTTTTCCAATAAAAACGACACCTTTTTAGTCTAATGTCTAGTAGCAAGTGGCAATTCTCTAAAAGAATCTGATTTCCTTAGTTTATCAGTCACTGTCACAGTCATCAATGAAGAACATCTTTCAAAGCTAAAATGTGCCAGCCTTTCCACTTTACTGGGGATTTCTATTGTTTTCAATTGATTGCATTCTTCAAAACAGTGTTTCCCAATTTTTGACAATTGTGTGGGTAAAATAATTTTCTTTAAAGAGGTACAAAAAATAAAACACGATTTTTGTAATTCTTTAATTTTGTTTGGCAATTCAATTGAGCAAAGAGATGTACAGTTCCCAAAAGAAAGTTCTCCAAGTACTTCCAAGTTTTGTGATAACTTGATTTCAGCCAAAGAACAACAACAATTGAATGTAAAATTATGAAGTGAAGTGATCGTGTCTGGTATTTTTATTGTTCTTAACTTTTCGCATCCCTCAAAGGCACTTTTTCCAATAGAAAGGAGTTTTGTTGATAAAGTGACAATTATTAAATTTTTCATATTACAAAAACACTTTTCTCCAATTGTTTTAACTGTATTTG
Organism: Entamoeba invadens IP1; assembly: GCF_000330505.1. Taxonomy (NCBI): domain Eukaryota; phylum Evosea; order Mastigamoebida; family Endamoebidae; genus Entamoeba; species Entamoeba invadens. Next base: position 18,624 of record NW_004191834.1, read on the forward strand.
GTATTTCAAGAGTACTCAAATCAACCTCTTCAAAACAATTTTCACCAAGAAAAGTTACACCACTTGGAATCACATTTCCGTAATTCTCTCTATCTTTCTTTGTAAAGGTAACATTCTTGAATACAAAGTTTTTGTTCGAATTCGTTAAATAAATTTGAAAGGACACTTTAAAATGAATAACAACTTGGTAAAAATTTTCACAATCTTTTTTATCCCCATTTTCTTTATTCAAATCAAAAAAATCATTTCCAAAATTTTCTTCTGACTCTTTATATAAATGAAGAGTCTCAACATTTTCAAAGTATTTCAATGTTCTTGTTGTTAGTGGCAACGGGTTGTAATGAAACTTTGATGTATTTCCTCTGAACTTTTTGGATACGTTTTCAAAAACAATGAAATCGTATAGAGACGAAAAATATTGTGATACTACCATCCCATGAAAACTGTCCAGTTGCGCCATTACAGTACTTCTTTTTCAGTCTTTGAATCATATTTTTCATGAGTTAGTCATTTGTTCCTTTTATTTTTTGTAATCTATCATTTAAAAATCCAAACAAATTACTATAAATAAATAACTTTTGATTAATATTGATATTTATTAATAAAACTTGACGATGATTGTTAGTGTTTATTGCAAGGAACAAATTATACAGCACTTCGAATTTTTTATAATTCGATATTTTGTTTATATTTATTTTAAATCATTAATTAATTGAAATATAATAAACTTTTACTATTAATTAAAACATCTTGATTTAAATAATTTGTTCCTTTGTGTTATTTCTTTTGTATATACTTAAAAAGGTTTAAATTAATAAAAGGTGAGCTTAAATACAACAAACCAAATAAACGGTAAAAAACTATTTATTTTACAACACACAAATTAAATATTAAATAATTAATTTAAAATGATTTTATAAACTCAAAGTAATTTTTTGTAAGAACAAACTTTATATTCTCATACAAAAATAGAATAATTTATAAAGGAAAACTAAAAAAATAGAAAATACGAATGGACAAAGATATTACAATAAGGCCATTTCACAAAGGATTTCTTCAAGCTGGTGGAACAATAGAAAAGACTCCTTTAGTTCCAAATGGAAAATACCTTTATAAACAGTTATGTTCTCAAAGAGTTTGTTTTTTAACTTTTAATTGAAAACGAAATCTGAAAACATTTTGAATAACACAACTATAAATACAAATCGACTTATTTTTAATCTAAAATTTTTTAACAAACACAAAGAAGACGGACTGTAAATTACGATATAAATTCTTTAAATAAATAAAACGACCAGAATTTAAATATTAAAACGCCTTTTTTGCCGATAAAGTCCATTTCAAGAACAATTAAATAACACTTTCAAAATCTTATTAATTGTCTATTTAATTAAAGCAATGATAAAATAACATTTCATTTATTGAATAAAAATAACACAGAGGAGAAAGCTTTCTATGAAGAAATAGTTTCCCTTCCTGAGTGGCATTCCACGGGAGTAGTTCCATCTTATTATGGAATAGAGAAGCATGATTTTGGCAAAGGTGTAATGGAGTATTTGAAGATCAATAACATGCTCTTCAACTGTCATTCCCCGTTTGTTCTTGATCTTAAAGTTGGGACGCAGACGTGGAAGCCGAATGCCACTGAAGCCAAAATCATTCACAAACAACACAAAAGCGAATTACTCAACGCCGAACACGTCGGGCTCAGGTTCTGTGGGATGAAAAGAACCATCGGCGACCAAGTCTATTCGTACGACCGCGAACTCAGCGAAGACGAGGTGATCGACCGGACGAAGTTGAAAGAAATGATTCGACTTTTCTTGTTTGACGGGAAGAAATACGAAGTCGAAAAGATCAAAATTTTCGACGAAAAGATCAACAGAATTATTAAAGCAATCGACACAAAGAAATTCAAGTTCTTCGGCGCATCAGTTCTACTCGTCTACGACGCAGACCAGAAAAATATCAACGAAAAAACCGACTTGAGACTCATCGACTTCTGCTATGCGTGGTCCTTGGAAAGGGAAAGCTGTCAAGAGGAAGATGGCGTTAAATTTGGTCTTGAAAACTTGAAAATAATACTTGGGGAAATTAGAGAGGAGGTCGCTAATAAGAAAAATTGAATTGAATTTTTTGTGTTTGTTTGTATTTTTTTGAGACAACTTTTAATTGTAATGCTATACAGTCAAAGGCGTCTATTTGTCGTAAATGAGTGAATTTTGTAGAAAATTCTTTTTAATAATGAAATTTATTTTTTATAAAAAATTTAGTTTTTAATTCAAAAAAAGGTACAAATTCGAGAACAAAATATTTAATTGTCGTACACCAAAATGATTGGCCAGTTGTGAAAAATAAGCAAGTTCGACAATTATAATTACGAAAAATAGACGCCTTTGATTGTATACATTTTAAGACTTTTTAAGATATGTGTTTAGGTTTTTGGTTTTAAAGTCTGTTTTCTATTTAACGATATTCTAAAAATATAATAAAGAAAAGAACTAGACCGAAAATATTAAACCATTATTTACTATACCCAATATCGCTAATTAAAAACCATTAACTATTAATAAATTTGTCATTAATTAAAACTAATGATAAACAAATCCTAAGCATTGACTTTTTTCCAATTCACTTGTTGTCGTTTTCAATTTGACCCAAATGATAATTTGACATGTCTACTCTATCTAATATGACATTTTATTCATTTTAATTACTTGGTTGACATAGTTTATTTCGTCGTATTCACATTTCAAGACCAACCTATTCTTCGTTTTGGCTTTATAATTTTTCAGTTGTTTAGGGGGCAGACCTTTCCCACCCTCACCCCGTTTACCAAAATAAAATATTTGCCGCGAGTGTTTTTTGAAGGAAGTCCACTTTTCAGTCACTGTTTGTGCGTCACCATGTCGCCCACTTTCCTTGTCCGTACTGTGTGGACGCGGATGTGGTTCCCCCCGCTTGCGGGGGGTCAGGGGGGATCCGCGCCAAGGGAGGACTTGGAAGGTGGGTGAAAAGGTCCACAAACAGACTATTTGAGTGCGTCTTTATGAGCCTTCTTTTCAATGCTCCGTCTTTCTCGGTTTCCACTGACTCGAGGTGAATTTTCGGCATTTCTTGAATTCGGGAACCAGACCTAATATTATCCAAAACGCCCATTTACTATAATTATAATTAAAAAATTATAAAATATAGTAAATTAATTCTATATTTAGACGGGGTGAGGGTGGGAAAGGTCTACCCCGTTGTTTAGCCATTTTGTTTTTTGTAATTTTTAGTACACTTTTTTAAAAATAGAACAAAAAAATATAATACAAACCATTTTTTAGAAAAACTACTTTATTTTTATTATAAATTATAATACTGTTATTATAAATAATAGTAAAAACCCAATATCGTTAAATAGAAAACAGACTTTAGTATGATAAAACAAGTTTATTCATATAATGATTATCAAATTAAATATATTATATATTTTGATATTATGGCTATTAACTCACATTACAGAAAGTAACTCACTTTAACTATTCAAAATTAAATATTCGTCGTTTTACTATAAAACAAACTATACTCATTAAAAAAATTATGTTTAGTATATCCATAGTTTAACAACTATATAAAGTTTGTAAAATTAATTATAAAAATAAACCATAATTAATTATATTTTTAATACTCGAAAAAAAGAAAATAAAATAAATGGTAAAAAAAACTTATTTGGTATAAATATTATCCAAAACAAAATATTAACAATTTAACAAAATTGACATTTTTAATTTTAAATAAAATTGTTTTGATTTGTTGTACAATTTTTTTTATAAACTATTGGACAACAAATTTGATATATTTAATGTATATATTTGATGATATTTCAATCCAAAATTCTATTATGCATAAACAAATACATATTATTTATATTAGTGGAATTATTTTCGTTGTTGGTATGTAATTACATATTTAAAAGTTTAAATGTTTTATTCAAAAAGTAAAATATTTTTCATAAAAGTTTAAAATAAACAGTAATTTTTATTAATTGTTATTTAAAAAAATCAGGGTCTGCCAAGATTTAGTTTTTAAACAACTTCGTGGCAATCTCTAATACGTGTCAGTTCATTTTAAGTTTTAACATATTGTCAACAAAAAATTTAAAAAGTTTTTTAGAGTTAAAATGTTTTTAAAAATTGGTAAAACTATAGTTAACGATTTAAACAAAATTTCTGTATTGTTTAAATCATCATTACAATGCGCTATAATCCAGTTTTAAAGAACAAAAATTGAACAGTAAAAAGCATATGATATTATGGGATGCAGATTTTTTAAAATTAAATAACAATATTCACTCATTATAATTGTAATATACAAAGAAGATACTTACAACCAATAAAATTATAAGAAATCATTTTAGTGATTTCAACTTAAAATTTTTATTTAAACAATTTATATACTTTTTAACATACACATTATTATTAATTGTAAATGTATATATATATATGTATATTTGTCAGTTTAACAAAGGTTTTGAATAGTTTATTTGTGTCCCTTTTAAATTATAGTATTAATTAAACAATCAAATAGAAGTAATTTTATTATCTTTTGCAATAATACAAAACAAACAATGTATTATTTTTCGAATGAAGTGAACCATATTACTTTCAAAACAGTAAAACTTATCTTTAGTTAATTTTCTTGATAAAAAAGATTATTCATAATACGATAATAATCAGTCAAAATAATTATTATCACCCAAATAAAAAAAACTGTTATCAGAGTAACTTTGAATAAGTTTTATTTGCATGTATAATTTACAATTGAAAGGTTTGGTGTACAATTAAATCAACACAAATATATATGTTTATTGTTGTATTCTAAAGTAATTTGAAAACAATTTGGTGTTTAATATAAATTATCGTTTTATTTTTCTTCATTTTATCTTTTGGTATAAATAATTGTGTTTTGTCATTATTATTTTGTTTTTTGAAAATGATTGTGTTATTTACCATTTTATTGTTTTTTAAGTTTTTTTCCAATAACATGATCGTTTGGCCGACCCTGATGACACGATAAACTATTTTTATAGCGTTGTAAAACCAGCCATTTGGATCTTTATATGCTATGTTTTGACTTCTTTTAGGGTTTAATATCGTATTCAACGCACACAACTTGTTTTATTTTTGTTTTTTAGTAAAATAGAATGCAGCAATACTGAATTGTTTTCGTGTAGTCTTTTTTTCAAATAAAAATAATCAATACAACACTAAGGTGTCTTTTTTTTCATCAGTATTCAGTCGTTTTATTAATATTTATTTTAATTAAGAATATGTGTGTATATTTTTAAGTCAACAAAAAGTATTTGTTCTAAAATATTTTTATATTAAAAATAAATATAAATATTATTAATGTTATGGTAGTTGTAATAGGGTGTATATTTTATTGATTTTTCAAAGTGTTCACAAAGCAATTCTTATTTTTTTTATTTTTGTCTTTTTATTTATAATTGTATATTAAATAAATTATAATTATAATAATATTTTATTTTTTTACTTAAATTCAAAAGTAACTGATATTTGAAAAGTCAAGAAATAAATATAAAATTGTCGATTAAAAAACACGACAAACTAATAGTGTTCGATTTATTTTTATGTTCTCATTAATTAAAACAATTAATTAATACCTAAACACAAACCTATTATAACAATTACAATGATAATATTTTTGTTGTACAAAAATACACATTAAACAAACAAAAACATAAATTATTGTTATACAGTCATAATTTTATTAGTTATTAAAAATAAGTAACACAACAAAGTAAATCTCGGGAATGTATTTTTAGTTTAAATTCAACAAGTTATTTATAGATTGAATTTGTGTTTATATTTAGATATAATTGACAAATATATATTTTTTGAATTTATTAAGTATTAATATATTGATTGATGCTTTATTAATAATCAATTAATA